>NW_028317862.1:11783750-11965000 GCF_062004578.1 Staurois parvus
AACAAGTACTCAGTTACTTTTTCTTTATCAATCTCTTTTAGAGCCTTGTTCAATTCGTTCTTTGCTCCAACAAAATTAGATCCTTGGTCAGATCTAAGTTCTCTGACAGTACCTCTAATGGCTATGAAACATCTTAAGGCGTTGATAAAGGCGTCGGTTGACATATCTTCCAACATTTCCAGGTGAATTGCTCTGGAGCTTAGACATGTAAATATCAGTCCATATCTCTTGTACTCCTTGCGGATTTGTTTGGTGATAAATGGGCCGAAGCAATCCATTCCGCTATAAAGAAATGGTGGTGATGGGTTTACACGATCAGCTGGTAGATCAGCCATTCTTTGTTCTTCTGTAGGTCTACGTGTCTTTCTACAGATTACACATTTGCTTATGTACTTTGCTATAACTTTGCTTCCTTTCACTATCCAGTAACCACCTTCTCTCAAACAGCTTTGAGTAAAGCTTCTTCCTTGATGCAAGGATTTGTTGTGGTAGTGATTGATAATCAATCTTGTGAAGGTAGAATTTTTGGGTAGAATTGCTGGATGCTTAACTCTGTTAGGTAGCGATGCATTTTCCAGCCTCCCTCCCACCTTCAGTATACCATCCTGCAGAATAAGATTAAGCTTGTACAATGGGTGGTTGTTTGGAAGTCTCTTAGGTTCTTGACTAAGTCTCTTCAATTCTTCACTGTAGAATCTTTGATGAATGAGTCTTATAACCGTTTCTTCAGCTTTCACTCTTTCCTCTACTTTCAACGATTCTTTCTTTCTGATTCCTTTTGCTAAGCATTTATTTCGAGCTACAATGTTTATGACTGTATTCCACTTTGAACATCTGGCTAGTCGTTCAAGTATGTCATCTTGACACTTGGCAGCAGTGCTCAATGTTTGAATTACCTTTACTTCTGGATCACCCATAGACAGTTCTGTATAACCTTCATTGGGTATGATTTCCCTTTCTCAAAGGAACTCTGGACCAGTGAACCAGTTTGAATTCTTCAATTCTGTTACATTTAGGCCTCTTGAAGCATGATCTGCCGGGTTTTGCTTCGTGTCAACATAGTGCCAATGTTCTGGATTCGTTGTTTTCCGAATTTTTTGAACTCTGTTAGCGACAAAAGTGTGGAATCTTCAAGCTTCATTGTTTATGTAACCTAGGACAACTTGTGAGTCTGTCCAAAAATGTTCTTCATCTATTTTCAGTTCCAATTCTTCTCTCAGAAACTGACTTACTGATGCTGAAACAACGTCTGCCGTTAGTTCGAGTCTTGGTATTGTCTGAATATTGTTGGGTGCTACTCTGGCCTTTCCCATAACTAGGGCACAGTGTATCTTTCCTTCTCCTACTGCTCTGATGTAGGAGCCCTGACCATAACCATGACTACTGGCATCTGAAAAGTGATGAAGTTCTATTTTCTTGTACTTTCTGAAATCAGGAGGTACAAAACATCTGGGTATCCGAATTTCTTTCAAATTTTGCAAGTCTCTTATCCAACTCTCCCACCTTGGCCTCAAGCCTGCAGGTATGGGTTCGTCCCATCCCAACTTCTGTCTGCATAATTCTTGCAATATTTCTTTTGCTCTGAGGATTACTGGTGATAAGAATCCCAACGGATCATATATTGAGGCTACTGTGGAAAGAATGGTACGTCTAGTTGGAACTTTCTCTTCCATGGATATTTCAAAGAAAAAATTGTCGTTTTCTACATTCCATCCCAATCCGAGTACATTCTGAACTGGAAGAGGATCATAGTTAAGATCCACATTCTTTATTGTTGATGCACGTTCGGAGTCACTGATGGATTCTAGTACCTCTCTGTCGTTTGAGATGAATTTGTGAAGACGCAGGTTTGCCTTTGCGCATAACTCTTGGCTCTGTCTCACCAATTGAATTGCCGATTTTGAGGATTCTAGGCTTATAAGACCATCATCTACATAAAAGTTTTTCTTCAAAAAATTTGCTGCTGATGGACAATCCTTTTCATTCTGATTGGCCAGATACTTCATACCATAATTAGCACAACCTGGGGATGATGCTGCTCCAAACAAGTGTACTTTCATCCTGTATTCTGCTGGCTCTGTATCTCCGTCTTCCCACCATAGGAACCTCAGGAAGTCTCTATCTTCTTCCTTCACATGAAATTGGTGGAACATCTTTTCAATGTCGCACATGACTGCTATGGGATACTTTCTGAATCTACAGAGTACTCCAGGTACAGTGTTTGTAAGATCTGGTCCCTTAAGTAGATGATCGTTCAATGCAACATCATTGTACCTTGCTGAGCAATCAAAAACTACTCTGATCTTATCCGGTTTCTTTGGGTGATAGACACCTTGATGTGGGATGTACCACACTTCTCCATTTTTAGGCTGACCATCAACTTTCTCTGCATGCCCTTCTTTGAGGATTTCTTTCATGAATTTCAAATAATCGTCTTTCAGTTTGGGATCTCTTCCCATCCTTTTCTTTAAGCTTTTAAATCTTGCCAGGGCAAGATCTCTGTTATTTGGCAGATGAGGTCGTTCTCTAAAAGGTAGGGGCATTTCAAGATAACCTTGTTGATTTTGCTGAATATTATCTTCTAGAACTTGTACAAACTTTATGTCCTCTTGGGATACACTCTTTTCATTACAACTTACGTCTGCAAAGTCGGATTCTAGAATTTTGAGTACTTTCGCTGGACTTACAGTTGGTAACTCTTGGACAGATATTCTATGACACAATCCTGTCACCTGTCCTGAATCTGCAATCTGTCGTTTTCCTCCAACAACACCCCATCCTAGATCAGTTTGGACTGCGTAGGGTTCACCCTTTCCTCCTGCGATTATCTTTCGTGGCACCAACGCCTCGGGACAGTCGTAGCCTATCAACAGTCCAACACCAAATTCCTTCAGCGGGGACATTTCATGAGATATGACAGATAGGTATTCCCATTTGTTGGCTGTTTCACAGGTAGGTATGCGATCTCGATCCAGAGGTATGTCGTCTTTTGTATAAGCTGGAGGTAGATCTAATATGAAGTTTGAGTGGAGTCCTCTAACTCTCAGTCCTCTGACTCTTTGACTGTTCACCAATGTGTCTCTTCCTGTCATTGTGGTGAGTTTGAGTTTCACTGGTTCTGTGGCCACTTGTAATTTCTTGATCAATGAAGGTGACGTCACTCTGGGCATCCAGTAGCGCATAGGCGTATACCTTCTTGTTCTTCCTTTTAGGATTTGAAATACACACTGGTACAACCATTGACGTGCCATTGATTTCTCTTTCTCTCACTCTGCAAGAGAATACTGTTGCTTTATTTTCTTCCTCAGTGTCCTTGGGCATTAAGGATTTCTCTTTCTTTGGACGTTCTTCATGTAGTGGTGTAGGATGACGTCCTTTACAAACACTGCAAGTGGCCTTTTTCTTGCATTCTTTAGTAATATGGCCTTTTCTTAAACATCCAAAACACAGCTGATTATCAAACACAAACTTCTTCTTTTCGTCTGGAGACCTTTCCTTCAATCTTTGGCACTTATGTATGGAGTGATTCTCTTCACAGAACATACACTTGAAGGTAGTCTGAAGACTTGTCAGTTCTGACTCTTTACTGATCCCAGTAATGACATTGAACTTGCTCTCATGGGCATCTGGACCTTTAGTAGCTGTGTTGGTTGCAAAGCTAGTTGCTCTTGAGCGTCTTATCTCTCTTGTAGGCCTTTCTTCTAAGGGTTTTAAGACATAAGATGCTGTTACTGGATTACACGCTATTTGTGCTTCCTTATTGACAAATTCAGAGAACTCTTTGAAACTTGGGAAGTTTTTGCCGTGATCTAACTGTTCAGTCACATAGCGATTCCATCCAGAAGCCACTTGTTCTGGTAGCTTGGCTAGCATCCTGTGGTTTTCTAGATAGTCGTTCAATACTTCTAGTCCTTGAACATGTGGGATAGCATTGCTGCATGCTTGCAGGAAGTCGCCATACTCTTGGAGCTTGAAGTGTTCTTTAGGACCTATTTTGGGCCAGTTTATCAACTTCTCTCTGAAAGCTCTTTATACTAAGAAGGGATGACCATATCTTGCATTTAATTTTTCCCAAGCTTGCTTGTAGGCTTCTTCATCTTTCCTATAGAAGTTACCTTCAAGAACCTTTTTTGCTTCTCCGCCAGTATACCGCTGGAGGTAGAATAACTTGTCCACTGGACGGGAGCAATTATGTTCAATGATCATTTCAAAACTTGCCTTCCATTCTATAAACTTCAGTACGTCTCCGGAGAATATAGTAGGTTCCGGAACAGGAAGTCTAGTGGGAAAGCTTCTCTGAGGTTTCGCCAGGTCAACAGTTGCAACATTCTCGTGACCACTGCCATGACATATGGGAGTTGAATTATCTGGTTCTTTTTTTTCCACTTTGTTCTGAATCAGGTGAGTCTCTCTTCTTTTCTCTCTGAGCAGGGATGAAAGGAATATGACTTATTTCTTCACTACATGCTGGAGATTTCCTTCCATTTTCCTGGGCGTAAGGAAAATCGTAGCAGTCAGCTTCTCCACTTAGTACTGATTTGGATCTATGACTACCCTGATTCATATCCTCTTCGTGCACTCTGAGTCTGGCTTCTATAATCTTAACTTCCTTCTGCCTTTCCAGACTTTCCATTTTATGGCGCTGAGCTTCCAGTTCGGCTTCCATTTTATGGCGCTGAGCTTCCAGTTCGGCTTCCATTTTATGGCTCTACGCTTCCATTTTATGTCGCTGAGCTTCCATTTCGGCTATCTGTAGACGCTGAGCCTCAATGGCAGATTCCATCTCAACTTCTGCTCTTTTGGCAGCGAGTTGTTCAGCTAATTCCTTTCTTTCGGCTGATGTACTTGAGGACTCTGTTATGTGGCTGGCACTTCTGCTAGTGATGGAAGTCATACTTGAGATTGTGGTTCCTCCTAAGGACCTAGCATAGTCTTTCATGAAGAGCTCATTCATTCCCTTTCGGGCCTTGACTTCATCATACCTTGCTGCAGATGATAGTTCTCTCATAAGCTTCACTAAATCCCTAGTGACTGCGGTACATGTATCCATGATCCTTACAATATCCTGGGAGGGTGTCAAGGACGACCGCAAGTTGATATATGCTGTCATAAGCTCTGACTCAGAATCTTCTACTATCTCTATCATTTCACTCAAATTCTCCTTTATGCTTTCTTGTTTTAGCTTTCTGCGAATGTCTATGGTGTATACTTTCCACCTCTCATACATTCGGGCAAACTTTTTTTCTTTCAGTGCTGCCTCTTGCTCCAAATTTTCTAGCACCTTTTGGGTTGGCTTTCTGTCCCGTGATGAACGTCTTAGTTCACCTGTTTCAGCCATATTTGTTTGGGGCGAGACTACCGTTTCATTGCACCTTTCAGATTCAGACAGGTTCTCTTGCTCTTCACCTTCTACCATATCTATCATTGCATCCGCTAACAGTGGGGTGGCAATGCTAGGCTCAGCCATTTCTGAATGCTATAACAATTAATATGAATAATAAAGACCTGTCACTTTAAATGCAATACTAACAAATGCAAGAATAAATGACTTTCACTTTACATGTAATAGCATCAAAACACAGGCAATAAATGACTTTCACTTTAAATACTTCAGAATCATATACTATAAATGTCTCTCTTTTATTAAAAGTCTGTATTCTCTTGAGCACAAAAATGTCTCTTGCAGAAACCTATGTGCATAAGTGAGTAATAAAGGAAAGCTCTGACCTTAATTGAAGAACAGGATACCGTGATCTGAAGGTTGCAGAAACAAATGTCAGTCTTAAAGGAGACTTTTCTTGATGCGGTGACTTTGCGATGCTCTGCGGTAACTTGCGATGCTCTGCGGTGACTTTGTGATGCTCTGCGGTGACTTGCGATTAGTATCGTGAACTCTCTGGATGCAACACGTGGTCTCTTGATGGATAGCGGTGCGGGCACTCTAGCTCTGGACTGTGGCCCTCCCCCCATGCATCTCTTTCTCTCTCTAGGGGTGCAGGAGGTTTGGCGCTCTTTCTCTGACTGTCTTGCCTTTGCCGTTATGCCACTTTAAGAGTCGGTTGCAGTCTGACTAATGCGCACGTGCTATGGCCTGTACTGTTCCGCTGAGGTGTCTCCACGTGGCGGTATATGCTGGCGCTCTGTTTCTCTAGTGTACTCTTTACTGAGCAAGTTGTAAGGGTAATAGTTCCACTGTGGCAGGCGCAGCACCCTTTGGTGCCTTGTGCGCTGTGGCATTAGAAAAATTATGCAATTGCTGTTTCTTTGTTTAATTAGACTGACTTTACTCTGTAATTCCTCCAATGCCGCTCTATTGATGCAGTAGGTTTAAAGAGCACACCGAATACTTTAGTTAACTTCTTTAATAACGTCAATCTTCTTCATATAACTGCTTACAATGGCTTGTTTCATTTATCATACAGTAGCTTATTTCTTTATATTACAGTGGTTTGATTTGATAGCTTGATAAATTTGTTAGATTCGGTAAATTTGTAAGTTCGATTCGATAAGTTCGTTCGTAAGTTTGTAAATTCGTTCGCTATATTCGATATATTCGGTGGAACTACAAGTAAAACACACACAACAGTTTCAACACACAGATCCACCTGCACTGCCAAACAATAGAGGAACACACAAGTGCATTAAATACCTATTTGGCCTGCTCTGCCTCCATAAAGCTCTTCTGATTGGAACTGTCTGTTTCCTCTTCTGTCTGGTGAGCATGTGTCTCTAGAAAATCCTAGCAGGAAGTTTTACACAGGCATAGATGTGAAACTGGCTGGGATTGGTTAAGGCTCTGTACAGTGTGAGGCTGTCTGTGATTGGCTCAGCTCTATACTAACTCTTAAAGGCATATTTTCCTTTTCTGCTTCTGCTAACACAATGAATATATAAATGTCATATAACAATCAAAGACATAAATTACAGCAATGATTTTGCTTTTGGCTTTAACATGTGCACATATATACTATACTGAGGTTATTGGCAGGTTTGGTATACACATACTAGCAACCTAGGACTGGTCTTAGCTGGCCAGCTACAATGCACTCAATCAAATAATAATAATAATAATAATAATAAAAATGGGAAAAAAGGTAAAAAAAATATTTATTTTAAAAAGCCAATTTTATTCGACCATTATTATAATTATTTTCCTAGTCTCCTTCACCACACCATTTGTCCAGTGGGTTCAAAGAGCAAAATCCAGTGTTTAAAAATATTGGAATTATGTGACTGAAACTTTTTCCTGAAAAGTCCGGGCTTTTCTCACTGGATGTCACTCAGCGCTGTCACATGGGGGTGAGGCAAGAGTCCCTTAGCTCCAGTTATCCACTGGGGGTTTCTTCTTTTTTCTTTCAGTGGCTCAATGGAACGAAGGGAAGAAATGTGGGAAGGTACAAAATGTAGATGAGAGCTAAAAAGCAAACAGTAATGTAAACCTGTTGCTTTGCCCTGCATGTAGAAAGCACATTCCCTTTAAAATATAATACTGGTATAAATAACATTCCTATTGTACAAACCCCTTTGGTGGAGACTGCTTTTTTGTTCATCTTTTTCTATTGTTTCTTTAGGTTACAGTAAATAGAGCAGAAATCAAATCATGTCCTAGCATGCTCATAATCAAAATGAACTACTTAATAATTCTGCTTTATTTTAGTTCCGCAGTATACATTGCCTCCAAAAGCAATTACACCCCCATCCCTGTTCACGTTAAGAAATTTAATTAGCAGTGTATCCAGATGTAATATTATGTTGCAATACGCAGTCATTATAAGAGATTGAATTTGTGAGGATGCATACTGTCAGGCAAGGAAATCCCTTTGTTAACTGATTCATGGCCACAAAGTATGATGGTATTGGTTAGGAGCTTTTTTACTATGAACACACAAACCAGTAACAGCTATTAAAGGCAAAAGGCGAGGAACTGGACAAGTGTAAGATGGGGAATCAGACAACACTGGCTGGAAGGTGAGAAATCAGAAAACATACATTCTGAATACTGTATACTCACATCTACACAAGTGGAACTTTACTTAACCATTGCCTTTCTATAACCTTTTTAAAAATGTTTTGCACATATTCAAATCTTCATTTATGGCTATACTTAAAACCCCCAGCACATTATATATTTTCTGTAAAACAAAAAGATGGTAGCTGCAATTTTTTATGTTGCACGATGTACCAATGCAACTCTCGAATCCGCCCACTGGCCATCCCACCAAGTCCTTCAGTGCACCCATTTTTATTTTTAACACTCTTACAACTTAATATATGAAAAGTGTATTCCAAGTTATCAGTACTTTCACAATTTAACAGAAAGCAATGATATTTTGGCCAAAGAGTAGCAAAGTGACATTCCCATATATTCAGAAAAGAGACATTTCCATATATTCAGCAAAGAGATGGTTCAATCCAGCAAAGAGACATCCCCAAATATTCAGCAAAGAGATGGTCCAATCCAGCAAAGAGACATCTCTGAATATTCAGCAAAGAGATGGCCCAATCCAGCAAAGAGACGTCCCCATATATTCAGAAAAGAGATGGTCCAATCCAACAAAGATACATCCCCATATATTCAGCAAAGAGATGGCCCAATCTAGCAAAGATACATCTCCATATATTCAGCAAATGGATGGCCCAATCCAACAAAGAGACATCCCCATAAATTCAGTAAAGAGTCATCCCCATATATTCTGCAAAGAGACAGCCAAATCCAGCAAAGAGACATCCCCATATAGTAACGAGACAACCCCATATAGCAAAGGGACTCCCCATATAGCAACGAGACAGCCCAATCCGACAAAGAGAAAGTCACAAACAGCCAAATGTGCATGTTTATGTGCTCATCAGATTCCCCTATATAAGCATGCATACTTATATAGGCCAAGTACATATGTTTATGCCCTTATCAGATACCTCAATTAAAAAAATCACACCATTACTGGCCAAGTGTGCATGTTTATGTGCTCATCAGCTGCCCCCATATAAGCATGTGTATACTCTTATAGGCCAGGTGTACATATTTATGTGCTCAGATATCACTGGGGCTGGTCTTCTTATAAAGAGCCAACCCAGCCATTTGTCTTTTTCAGCATGACTGGCTGATCATACAGCTACAATGTGCTCCAAAGTCTGAATTCAGTCCTCCAAGATACAGGGGAGGTAGAATTCAGCACTGAGGTTATGTACAAACTCTCAACAAAGACAACCTAACACATGCCTGGAGCCCTCAGCCCTAGAAACCACTCTGAGTGGAGCAAACATCTGACTGGTTGCTAGGAACCATTGTTTCCGGGAACTACTGTTGTTAGTTTCTTTCTAGCCAGATCTTGACAGTTCTGAACCAGTCCTATAGATGACCTATAGGGGACTTTAAAAGTGTCACCTATAGAAAATATAGGGTATTAAAGTTTGTCGCCATTTCACAAGCACACACAAATGTAAGGCTTGACATGTTGGGTATCTATGTACCTCATCTTTTATATTTTACCAAAAAATGGGTAATTTATTGCCTTTTTGTGCCTTAAAATATTCTTGTTTGTTTTTTACTAAATACATATATAAACCCTTTTCTGTGCTCAACATATAAATCCTCCAAAAAATTATAAGTGGAAGTCTATAGAGTCCCAGTCTTACTAAAAAATAAATCACCAAGTGTCCATAAATAATAAAGTCACTCAAAATTCCGATCCTCCGAATGGCTCCAAAGAAGATATGAACCTCAAAACAAGGAAAACGCAATTGTGCATTACCATTATTAAAATAAATCATAAATAATGTAACATGTGTGCACTATTCACTCCAAATAAAAATGTGTTTACATACAGTACGTGAACACTTATGAAAACTGTGATAGTGTATCACACTGTGAATCAATAATTAAATACAAAAATAAAATACAAAAATAATTTCCAGTGGCATTCAGTGTGCACTTCTACAGTGTCTGAATTAAATACCCTTACCAAATAAATATTAAAACACACTTTAATCCAGCAGAGGGTATATGCAGTATTGTTTCCATGGATGCCTTCAGAGCCTCAGTGCATGTACTCAATTGTACCAATGCTCCACAGTATACATAGGAAAGAGGAACAGACCCATATAGTGTAATTCAGTTTTAAATATTATAAATCACTTTATTGGTTGCTCTTTCATTAAAACAACATAAAAACCCCTTATTCCCATGACTCCAAACCTTGAAGCAGCTTCCAGGAACATCAGGTATGTTATTCCAACTTTCAAAATGGCCGCTCTGCTACTTCCGGTCCTCTGGTAACATCCGACATCACGTCCCTTGATGCGTTTCGTCACTTCATGGACTTATTCACACCCCTTATGAAAACCTGGTGGGGAGAGAGGGTTGTTAATAAAGGTAGGAAAGGCGACATCAGGCCACTGGAGTAACGTACCGAGTCCCACACTTGTAAGCCATCGGACTCAGTGCCATAGGGCAGGGGGAAGCCATAGAAGCGTCGATGTCACAATAGGGGCACAATTAGGTAGTTCCAGCAGGACCCAGAGAGGAACGTCTGAAGAAGCGTGCAACATAGACAGTGGGGCAATCTGGCTCGCCTGATAATACCTACTGTAGTTACATTAGGCACCCTAAGACCACCCTGGAGTCTATGAACAAAAAGCATATTTCTGTAGACTCTGGGGCGCTTATCAGCCCAGATAAAATGCATAACCTTCGCCTGAATCAATCGAAAGAAATGAGGAGGAACCTGCACTGGGAGGGTACAAAAATAGTATAACAATTTCAGCAAGATGGTCATTTTCACTGAATTAACCTGTTCTATCCAAGACATTGCGGAAATTGCCAAGAGTGCATAAGAGAAGACAGAGGGCGAAGCAATGGATAATAATTTGCAGCAAACACGAGTCATAGTTAGGGGTCAAGCGAATGCCTAGGTATTCAAGATAAGAGGAAGCCCATGTGTAAGGTAAGTAGGACTGTGGACATGAAACCAAATCTGAAGCCAAAGTAATATTGAGAGTTACAGCCTTATCCAAACGAATACAGAGACCCAAAATCAAGGAGAAGAGCAAAAGAACCAGTTGCAAATTTGGAAGCATCATCAGGGGATTAGTGAGTGTCAAGAGGGCATCATCAAAAAGGTTCAACTTGAACTCCTGTCCTGCGTATGGAACACCGGACACATTACAATCGGTCCGGAGCGCTAAAGCCAGCGGCTCAAGCACCAGGACAAAGAGCACCGGGGACAGGGGGCAGCCCTGTCACGTCCCTCACCAAATAGGAAAAGGATCTGAGAAATACCCAGCGTATTTAACAGAAGCCGAAGGGGAAGAATACAAGGCTTGAATCCAAGAAAAAATAGAATCCTCAAAGCCCCAACGAGACAGCACAAACCACAGATATTCCTAGGATAGAGAATCAAAGGCTTTATATACAGTCATGGCCGAAATTGTTGGCACCCTTGATATTTTTCCTGAAAATCAAGTATTTCACACAAAAAAGGTATTGCATTAACACATGTTTTGCTATACACATGTTTATTCCCTTTGTATGTATTGGAACAAATATAAAACAGAGGCAGAAAAGCAAATATGACATAATGTCACACAAAACCCCAAAAATGGGCTGGACAAAAGTATTGGCACCCTTAACTTAATATTTGGTTGCACACCCTTTGGAAAACATAACTGAAATCAGTCGCTTCCTATAACCATCAATAAGCTTCTGACACCTCTCACCCGGAATTTTGGACCACTCTTCCTTTGCAAACAGCTCCAGGTCTCTCTTATTGGAAGGACACCTTTTCCCAACAGCAATTTTAAGATCTCTCCACAGGTGTTCAATGGGATTTAGATCTGGGCTCATTGCTGGCCACTTCAGAACTCTCCAGCGCTTCTTTGCCATCCATTTCTGAGTGCTTTTTGACGTATGTTTGGGGTCATTGTCCTGCTGGAAGACCCAGGATCTTGGACGCAAACCCAGCTTTCTGACACTGGGCCCTACAGTGCGACCCAAAATCCTTTGGTAATCCTCAGATTTCATGATGCCTTGCACACAGTCAAGGCACCCAGTGCCAGAGGCAGCAAAACAACCCCAAAACATCATTGAACCTCCACCATATTTTACCGTAGGTACTGTGTTTTGTTCTTTGTAGGCCTCATTCCGTTTTCGGTAAACAGTAGAATGATGTGCTTTACCGAAAAGCTCTATCTTGGTCTCATCTGTCCACAAGACGTTTTCCCAGAAGGCTTTTGGCTTACTCAAGTACATTTTGGCAAACTGTAGTCTTGCTTTTTTATGTCTCTGTGTCAGCAGTGGGGTCCTCCTGGGTCTCCTGCCATAGCGTTTCATTTCATTTAAATGTCGACGGATAGTTCGCGCTGACACTGATGCTCCCTGAGCCTGCAGGACAG
The DNA here is from genome assembly GCF_062004578.1 of Staurois parvus. Classification (NCBI taxonomy): domain Eukaryota; kingdom Metazoa; phylum Chordata; class Amphibia; order Anura; family Ranidae; genus Staurois; species Staurois parvus. The sequence continues at coordinate 11,796,141 of NW_028317862.1, forward strand.
CTTGAATGTCTTTGGAACATGTTTGGGGCTGCTTATCCACCATCCGGACTATTCTGCGTTGCAATCTTTCATCAATTTTCCTCATCCGTCCACGACCAGGGAGATTAGCTACAGTGCCATGGGTTGCAAACTTCTTGATAATGTTGCGCACTGTGGACAAAGGCAAATCTAGTTCTCTGGAGATGGACTTGTAACCTTGAGATTGTTGATATTTTGCCACAATTTTGGTTCTCAGGTCCTCAGACAGTTCTCGTCTCCTCTTTCTGTTGTCCATGCTTAGTGTGGCACAGACAGACACACAATGCAAAGGTTAAGTGAACGTCTCTCCTTTTTATCTGCTTTCAGGTGTGATTTCTATATTGCCCACACCTGTTACTTGCCCCAGGTGAGTTTACAGGAGCATCACATGCTTGTAACATTCTTATTTATCCGCAGTTGTGAAAGGGTGCCAATACTTTTGTCCAGCCCATTTTTGGAGGTTTGTGTGACATTATGTCGAATTTGCTTTCTTTCCTCCCTTTTTTTGTTTTGTCCCAATACACACAAAGGGAATAAACATGTGTATAGCAAAACATGTGTTAATGCAATACGTTTCGTGAGAAATACATGATTTCCTGGAGAAATATCAAGGGTGCCAACAATTTCGGCCATGACTGTATGTCTAAGGACAGTAAGAATCCCGGGATTTTCCGTTCCCAGGGAGGAAACCTACTTGTTCCCTGTGGACCAGACTATGCAAATATTTATTGATATGAAGACTAAGGATCTTGCCCAATATCTTCAGGTCTTCATTAAGAAGAGAAATGGGCCAGAGGGCTTGTGGTTCCTGCACATCATCGGTCGTTTTAGGAATCATGGAGACATGAGCTCTAAGCTCGTCTGGAGAGGGCAAAGAGCCCTGTCGTATCTCATTGAAATAGTCAGCCAAGAAGGGCGACAACAGGGTTGAAGTTTTTCATTATTTTAATCTGGACAAGTAGATTGTCATGAGGGACAAGTAGATTGGGACACCGATTTAGTCCCTTGAACAAGTAGTTGTTTTTTTTTAAATTTCACACCCCCAGAAATACTGCTACAGGGCGGCATAGGTGCACAAAATCAAGTATATATATGTGATTTTGAATTTGCGGGTAGGGGGCGCACAGCTGTCAAGTTACTCGCCAGCGCCTGGTGATTGCCGAGGATCTCCAATGGGGAGGAGAACTGTTTGTAAACAAAACATTTCTCCTCCCTGTCAGCTCGTGCACACTGCTTTGGATGGCTGTGCACATCACAGTCATACATAGCAGTGTGCTTACAGTGAAGCACAAACACATGGCCCCATAGTAAAACACACACAGCACACAGTTAACCCTTTGATCACCCCTCATGTTAACCCCTTCCTGTCCAGTGCCATTAGTACAGTGTCAGTGCTTTTTTTTTTAGCATTGATCACTGTTTTGTTGCCACTGGGATATCAGTGACACCAAGTCAGTTCCCCCCAATGTCAAAATGCCCGCCGCAGTCCCGCTATAAGTCGCTCATCGCCGCCATTACTAGTAAAAAAAAAATTTCAGTATATATATCGCCATTTGTAAACGCTATAACTTTCACGTAAACTTAATATATACGTATTGGGATCTTTTTTAGCAAAGACGTAGTAGAATACACGTTGGTCTCAATTTATGACGAAATTTGATTTTTTTACTGGACATGTTTAATAGCAAAAAGTCAAAAATATTATTTTTTTTTCTCAAAATTTACGGTAATTTTTTTTTATAGCGCAAAAATTAAAAAACACACAAGCGATCAAATACCACTGAAAGAAAGCTAATTTGGTGGGAAAAAAAGGACGTAAATTTAATTTGGGTGCAGCATTGCATGACTGCGCAATTGGCAGTTAAAATAACGCAGTGCCATAACGCAAAAAAATGGTCTGGTCAGGAAGGGGGGTAAATTCTCAGGAGGGCAAGTGGTTAATTTGCCCATGAAGATACACAAAAGAGTAAATAAATTTGCTTAAAGCAGTAACTGAGGGTCAGCAGCTCTTAGCATAATAAACAAGCATTAATAGCGGAGTGCCCTTTACTCACTTTTATCAGCAATGGGCATGGGCTTTTTTAACTTCATTCCCCACAAAGCTCTGGGCTCCCATCATCCTTTGAACACCTGATCATGCCTGGGGTATAAATTCCAGCTCTCCCTACCCTCTGGCACTCATTGGAACCGCATGTAAAGGGACAGCAGTGACTCAGCACATGAGCTGTCACCAGGCACTGAGACTTCCAACGTTGTAACCAGTGTGTGGGCTGTCAGTAAGTGCAAGAACAGCTTCGTTGGTGGACACTGGTGGACATGGTGGACACTTTGCTTAATGGTTCTGGGACACTGCCTTTTCAGTGCAGTTGTATTAACTTCAGCCACATGAACCTCCAGACCAAAGGCTTCCCTAACCTTACCTTTGTGGAGCTTCCTTGGGTATCCCTTTGACCTGCTACATGAACTAACAGCTACAGTAAGCACCCTAGTGAGCAAACACAAAGGAAACATAGAGGGGGCAGGTTAGACAAAATTGGTGACTTTATTGATATAAACAGTAGCTTTCCACTTAAGCGTAGTACACATGGTCAGAAAACTGCATGAAAAATACCACTTTCATAGCAATCGTATGATAATCTGATTGTTAAAGCGGAGTTCCACCTAAAAGGGGAAGTTCCACTTTAAACATTGGTCCCCCGCTCCCCATTAAGGATTGGCACTTTTGGGGAGCAGGGGGGGAACACGTACCCGAATTTGACGGGTACCCGCTCCCACTTCCACTGTGATTGCCTAGGCAATTGGAAGCGGAAGTTGTCCTCCTACCCTCTCTCCCCAAAGTCTTGTGGGACACATGACAGGTCCCAGAAGACGACGGGCAGTTAAGGAAGTGCAGCCCTACTCGCGCAAGTGCAGTGGGCACCCAGCTGTGAAGCCACAAGCTGTCACAGCCGGGTGCCAACACTGAAGATGCCGGCACCTGGAATACAGGACGGCCGGTGAAACGGGCTGTGGCGGGGGCAATGTGGGATCATGGGACAGGTGAGTGGCTGTTTTTTAAAAGTCAGCAGCTACAGTTTTTGTAGCTGCTGACTTTTATTTTTTTACAGAGTGAGTGGAACTCCGCTTTAAGACACAGCTTTCGTCTGAGATGATTCGAAGGGACCTAGCACAAAACTTTTTCTCATATGATACCACATTGTACAATCTTTGTTTAATCAGAACAGTTTTCGTCTGAAAATACAATACCATACAATCCATTACATCATTTTTGAATTTTTGCAACTTTAGTAACCTCTTCACTTTTGATATGAGACTAGCATGCAAAAAAAACAAAAACGGACGATCGTTTGTCCGATATTCTCATCGTGTGTACGTCAAAGTGTACACACAGGAACCCTACTAAGATGTGAAACAGCAGAGCAAGCATAGGGTAGAAGGGAGCACAGTCACTCTAGGCTTCCTGCAGCTGTCAGACTGGAGAGGCCAGCAATGAGACACCGGGCCTTCGCAGGAGAAGACAAGTGCAGTGCTCTCTTTTTTGTTATATGTCTTACCAATGTGTCTATTTGTATGCAGTTTATTGAGCTCATATGTATTTAAAGGATACGTTCACTTTTGGGAACAAATTATATATTCCACCCATTTTTAAGGTGAAACATGTAACACGTTCCCATAGCTGAAGCCACGCCTGACGCCCCCCCCTTCCTGTGACAGATAATATGGGGAGAAGTTTCCCTGTACTATCTGTCAAATTTGAAAACAGCGTGGCCGTGCGGGTCTCCGCCCACACAGCCGCATCACCTATTCACAGAGTTCTGTGAATGAGTGCCTACAAGTCCCGACAGCCTTAGTGGCTGTGGGCTTGTAGTTTTCAATTAACTACCACAGCGCTGTGGAGTACCATGGTAGTTCATTGTACCATAAATATGTTCCCCGGCAATTTGTACTGGGACTTTTAAGGCAACTCGAAATAAGTGATATAAACATGTGAACAGTTTTATTACAAAATTGTTGTGAAACATCATAGTTTGACAAATTGGACAGACATTAAAATCATACCTAGAAAAAAAATGGCAAAAATGCCTATAAACTTGCTGTAGGCTGAGAATTGTTGTTCACCCTCTTCTGTGAGCCAAGAGAAGGAGAGGGGCGAGCAAGCTTCAGCTGAAAAAATCTGACGTTTCAGAACAAAGGCTTTCTTCAGGGGTAAGCTGAAGAAGAAGGAGACGGGATGGCGTGGACGTTTCAGGGGATCGCCATGACAATGGAACCACACATATGTGGTCCATGGAACACACTGCGCATGCGTGGGCGTTCTGATGCCATATTTAAATCTTGATCCATGTAATACACAGTAGACTTCGTGATGCACAGGCTGCTGCACTATGATGAGCTCACTTTATGAGATTTACTTCTGGATCTAGGTAAGAAAGGGTTTCTATCACATTGTCTTCCTGTTGTACACCATTATTATTATTATTATTATTATTATTATTATAATACAAGATTTATATGCGCCAACAGTTGCTCAGCGCTTTACAATATAAAGGGAGACAATACAGCAACAATACAGTTCAGTACAAGAGGGTTAGGAGGGCCCTGCTCCTTGGAGCTTACAATCTAAGACCATAAACAACTGATCCACTTGGGAGGGGTTGATGGGGAACTGAAAAAGCCACCTGCTGTAATTCATTTATTGGCTTTATGCGGTGCACCCCTGGCACTAAATTATGCTTTGGGTTATCATTGACCTTCAGTGTTTTTCCAAAAGATTTTTGTCCCAGTAACAATAAATCCCTATATATACCTATATCTATATGTAGCCCATTTGGTATCGTGTCTAGATTTTGACAGAATTTGTACTGCCTGGTTAATATTATATATTAATATATATATAGTTGTGTGTGTGTTTTCACCATTGAAAGTTCTCTGTGCTGATATGCCAAAATTTACTCCTTTTCTGCTTTTGCCCACATATAAGAAATTTCTTTATTTTTTTACTTATTTGATATTTGGATCCATTCTTGGCTTTTCAGCCTTTCAAGTGGTTTCGATGTCCTAATTGTGGTGATCCCAGTATGAGAAATTCACTTTGGGGGGTTGACCTTTCTCCCTCCCTCCTGAGCCATTTTCCATCAAGCCCTGGTGCACTGAGGTGTCGATGGTGAGCACATTAATAGAAGACTATCCTTTTCTTTTTCTACAATCATGGCGAGTTAAATTATAAAAGAAAATTGGATGGTATGTAGAACATATTTTTTGACTTTGTGATTTTTAGTGATGTTTTTGTAAATTCTTACCTATGTCTACTGTATTCTATAGAATGTTTCTTAGCCATCCTTCTTCTTCAGCTTACCCCTGAAGAAACTGTTTGTTCTGAAATGAGTCTGAAACTTACTCGCCCCTCTCCTTCTCTTGGCTCACAGAAGAGGGTGAACAACAATTCTCAGCCTACAGCAAGTTTATAGGCATTTTTGCCATTTTTTCTATGTATGATTTTAATGTCTGTACAATTTGTCAAACTATGATGTTTCACAACAATTTTGTAATAAAACTTTTCACACGTTTATATCACTTGTTTCGAGTTGCCAGTCCCAGTACAAATTGCAGGGGAACATATTTATGGTACTTAGCCTTGGGATGATGGTACCTGGAGAATGAACCCTGTGCTGGATCCACATACGTAGTTCATTGAAGCTTCCTGTCAGAATATCTGCTTGACCATACGTCCCGTACAGCAAGCAAATATTCTGACAGGTCTGCCGGAGTCCTGAACTGCATCAGCGATCTACTGATCGCTGGTGCAATGCTTTCCAGGCTCCTGTATACAAAAGTAATAAATGCACATTTTTTTACCTGCAAAAAAATGTGCATTTATTATTTTTGTCCAAGAGGTGAACTTATCCTTTAATTACATCCTTAATCAATGTGCACTATTTAAGCAATGTTTTTAGAGTATGTGTTAGTCATGAAGGAGGCCACTTTGGCTGAAACGCATTGACATTTGTGGCTGTCATTTGTTCCCTGCCAAAAAACACAAGATTGCAGAGTATACACCAGAGTGGCAGCTTTTCTTTTCTTATACGGATTGTGTGGATGAGGAGTCAGCTGCCTCTGCCAGAGCATTGGTGATAGAGCGACATTATAACACTGGGAGGAAGCAGCACCTACTTTCATGTATTTGGACCAAGTGCAGCGCTCACATGCAACAGTCTGTGTGGACACTGGGAGGTCTATGCGTTTTGGGGCTCTGCTCCTCTCTCAATCCTGAGGACAGGACTAACAAGAGGAATTTTATAGCATAAAGAAGAACTCCATAGTCCCAGGGCCAAAAGCGCTATTAGTACTCCTAAATCATGCATATTAGAGAACATGGGCACATGCTAAACACACATATAGACCTCCATGTACTCTATTAATAAACTACAAGAAAAGAGATCTCTGGCAAATAACAATGGACTTGTGGAATTGTTGACACAAAAAGAAGGCAATATACACTATCTTTCTAGGATGCCATCACCAGGAGTGGACTGACAATTCATGGGGCCCCGGGCAATAGGGGATCATGGGGCCCCTGTGTCCTTGCCCAAACTCAAAAAAGCCTATGAAAAAGGTACCAGGGGCATGTCATGGGGCCCTCTACTGACCCCAGGCCCTCGGGCAGTGCCCGAGTTTCCAAATGGTCAGTCCGCCCCTGGCCACCACTATCCCCACTTAGATTGTACACCCCTTGAGGGTTAGGGACTAATGTTTATAAATTGTTTATAAAATGTTTATAAATTGACAGTGCTATACAAGTACCTGAAATAAAGAAGATAAATTGCTCTTTTTTGATACCAAAACGGCCATTTGCTATTATATATTCTTTAGAATGCTCTTTCATTCAGCTGACCGTCCTGTGTAGTGTCAGTGCACTACACAGGACGGTCAGCTATGCGCTGCATCTGCCAGCAGAGGGAAGCACTCTCGTATCCGCACACCTCTCACTCACACCGGGCAGCTACTCTTGTTTTAGAAAACTTCCCAGTCGGCTGCGCGGCAGCCTACATACCGAGCATGCGCACTGCGCACGGCCTTTTCCCAGTTCTCCAGCGCCCCTACGTGAGCGCTGTGACTCTCCGGTCCTAGCCTCGACGGGACAAAATCCGGCAAAATGGTCAGTAAAGCGGCTTCATATCACTGGCAATGCATAGCTCGGTGTTCCCCTCAGCGGGCGCGGCGAGCAGGAGGCGCTGGCACGGCCATAGGAGTTCGGATGGGTTTAGATTGTGGGAGAGTCTGAGCGGCTTCCAGCGTGGCCTAATGGCTGCTGCGGTGCTGGGCCTGCCGGCTGCCTGCCTCCCTCCTACCAATGCCTGGTCACATGTGTGCCCCTCTGCCAGGCTTCCTATGTCTGTGTGTGTCTGGAGGAGGGAATTCTTTTATATTGTACACAACTGGACCCTCTGCTGTCCCCACCACCTCCTATGATGGGCTGTATTGGCTGATCACCTATCATATGATAGAGATGTTTGGGGTCAGGTGTGGTGTACAGTGTGTACAGTGTGTCCTAATGACACCCATGCTTCTATACAGGATGGGGGAGGGGTGGGCCTCCATATTGGTCTATATACATCTCCCTGGCCCTGTGTTGTGTTCCTATGCATGTCATTCTTCTGATCCTCTTCACCCAGCATGTACACTACATCCAACTATTCCTCCTGTGGTTTAATAATGGTGTCGCGGCATTTCTGTTCTGCGTGCATTTTTGATTTGCTGTGTCTGTGCGTCGGCCTGTCACTCTTACAATGGATGCCAGGCCTTCTGTTAGGGCCCATTCACACAGACGCATTGGAAAACCTGACAGAGATGTGCATTAAAAAAATGATCACATTTTTAGCACTTTTTTCTGTGCTACTTTTAATGCAACATTTATTGTATTTCGCATGCATTTTTATCTGTTCACCAGGGGAAAAAATTGACATGCGACTCAAACGCACCAATTGTAACTAGGGATTAAACGGAGGCCTCCTCGCTGCCTGTTTTACTCTCAAATTGGCTGCCCCACCATGCCACAGCCTTGTGCGTTGCACTTTATGTAGGGTGGTTGTGGCACTGGTTACTGACCCCTGGTTCACATATCTACGGCCGTGCGGGCCGAGTTTGAACGGGCACGGGAGTCCTTTCAGTTGAATGGACTTCTGTGCCCATGACATGCAGTGGAGAAGTCCCTGCACTTCTTTGGAAAACGCAACCCGCATGGGAACCTTGGTTTCCAGTACAGTTGCGTTTTTCCTGTGCGGGCGGCGTGCCATTAGAACTAATAGCACTCGCCCGCGGGTCCGCGTTTCTCGTGCCGATTCGCAGCGGCATCATCCACACGATGTGAGCCTAGGGTTAGAGGAAGTCCAGTCTTCACCAAAAAAATTAGGTCAGCAGCTACAAATCCTGTAGCTGCTGACTTTTAATATATAAGGACACTTGCCTGTCCAGGGATCCAGCAATGTCCTCAACTGAGCTTGTTCCTCAGTCTGGTCCAGGCACTGGTATCTAGGCACTGGCATCTTGGGAAGCCTTGTAGCGTCACAGTTGGTTTCCTACTGCGCATGCACGAGTCACACTGCACTTTGTAAATGCAAGTGTACAATCCAAACGCACACTTTCCTGCGTTAAAAATGGCTGTGTGTATAAGTGGGTGCTGCAGCGACCGTTGTTTGGAATCGTCAAGGGAGAATGTCACCAGCACACCAAGGATCAATATGGGTCCAAAAGTTTTAATGAACGATCACATGCATGTGACATGCCTGATGAAGGGGTCCTGTAAGACTCCTAAACATTGCCTTGCTGTCACTATGTGATCGTTCATTAAAGCTTTTGGACCTTTTGGTGTGCTGGTGACATTCTCTCTTGCCGAATCTGTTCAGTTCCAGCCGACGGTCGCCGCAGCACCCGCTTATACACACAGCCATTTTTGTAAATGGTCCTGAAGATTTCTGGGACCTGTGATGTGTCCCACAAGGATTCAGTGGGGAAGGAAGGGGGACCGCCGCGGTGATCTGACCAGAAGTGGTAGCGGGTACCTGTCAAAACCAGGTACCCCCTCCCGTCCAAAAAGTGCCAAATGTGGCAGTGGAGGGGGTGGGGGAGAATGTAAACAAAAGAACTTTCCCCTTTTGGGTGAAATTGCACTTTAAAAACCTGCATGGTGCATTTCCATTGACTATAATGGAAGGTGCCAGGGCACCAAAGTTGCAGCAAGCAGGATGTTTCAACAACACAGCGCACTTGAAAAATACGCAGCACAGAGATGTGAATAGGTAGAATTTAAGGGGTACTAGCTTTCATAGGCTTTTGTCACACTGCAAAGGTGTATTTTAGCCCGTCAGAAGTGCACCAATGTGAACAGGGCTTTAAAGTAGCACTTGATTATTAGCACATTATAATTTGTGCTTTTACACACAATCATCGCAGGAGTATTATGTCACATTATTTTTTACATAGTACAGTTCTCCTTTTGTTTTTGGTTGTATCTTTGTACATAGGTATAATCACTCAGTTGCAACTAGTTTATAATTGTTGTTTATCACTTTATTCACACGTCTAGTGCATCACACAAGTCCGAGTTAGGTTTTGGAGTGTGGGGGTCCCTTTATATTTTAAAGTAGATCTAATGCCATTTTTGTTTTGTAAAGATCTGGTAATTATTATATTCCCTGGTGCTTTGATTGATGTCTGTCTCTTTGGGAAGCTTTTCTTTCACTTCCTGTCCTGGAAAAGGAAGACAGTTCTGCCAGAAGAATGGAATATCCGCGTAGATGGTTGTCACTGGGTCTCCTTTGGATGATTTCCCCTCAATTCCTGTTCCCGTGACATCTGGAAATGTTGATTTGCTCTATCTTCAGTCTTGGGGAGGCTCATTCTCATGTGCTATGCTCTGCATGACACGAGTCCTCTGGTGTGTACGTTAAAAGAGCTATGTAATACATTGTTAAAATGCAGCATCTGAATCATTCTTGAATTTGAGATATCGCAAAATGACATTTCATCTAAAGCAGCCCATAGATTATGCAATCACTTAAGTCCTCCATGAACATAGTCTGTGCTATTGCGTTCTGCTGACGAGGAGCCTTTCCTGCCGGCAGAACATAGTGATCACTGCTGGCAGCTGTAGCCGTTGGCAGTAATCGCATGATAAAAATTTCCAGCAGGCTGGTTGTACCGAAGTCGATCTATGGATTGTCTTCAGTACAACCAGCCTGCCCTTAGATTGATCTAATCTAGGCCAGTCCATGAACCAGCCATGATTCGATCCATCTGTGGCCAGCTTAACTTGCACCACAGCAAGCTGCAGATAGTTTTATAAGCACACCCCAAAAAGCACATTAGTGTGAGCTGAACTAAAGGACGCAAGGCAGATTGCCTTGTCTATGCATTGGGCCTGTTGGGCAATGCTTCCCAATGCATGTGGCGTGATGGGGTCCTCAGGGAAACTGGACATCATGAAAAATGAGGGGAGAAGCTTTTGCAGGGACACAAAAAATCCTGACAGAGGTTGTAACCCATATACACCTAAAGGTGAGGGATGTTTGTTTATAGTGAAACAGCTTTTCTGAAGGTTCCAATTGTTCTGTTTTCACAGGGGTTCGTAAAAGTTGTGAAGAACAAGGCTTATTTCAAGAGGTACCAGGTTAAATTCCGCAGAAGGAGAGGTGAGTAGAGGTCTTGCTTTGTTGGCCAGTGGGGTTCTCCTTGTGGGCATGTTCAATTGATGAATCGTTTCTTTTTCAGAGGGCAAAACCGACTACTATGCCCGCAAGAGACTGGTCATCCAGGACAAAAACAAGTACAACACCCCCAAATACAGGATGATTGTGCGTGTCACTAACAGAGACATCATCTGCCAGGTATGTACTCATGGGGTGCATAGGAGTCTGGTCTCTCCAGGATTGGAGATCCTAGTTGGTGTAGCTAAGCTTAGTGTGATCACTTCTTTTAGATGTTCTGTAACACGGGGCAGAGACTTTCCTTTGGGAGGATTAGTAACTTTCTGAAATGTCCTCAAAGCTTTTAATAGCTTTTTTTGGGGGTTAGAAGAGTGTTGCTGAGATTTGTTCCCACACTTTTAAAATTTGTGCCATTACTGTTGGGCTGCTTCCTTCCCGATGGTGCCACACAGAAACATCAGCCCCGTGAAATGGTAGATGTGTACACTGCTGTAGGCTAAACGGGATCTGTACAGCCACATTTAGGCCTCATTCATGCCATGGTGCAGAGACATCCGTTCCTCTGCATGTGTTCTGCAAGGGCACAAAGAATACAGTTGTTCTGTATGTGCCCTGTCCATACCACAGCACTAGTATCACATGCAGATTATTTTTTTTCAACAAACTGCAATGTGTATAAAACTCACTGAAATGTGCATGAAGGCTGATGTCTCTGCAATGCTGCATTATTTTTCCCTCAGTCATCCATCAGCTTTTGACCAAAAATATTAAATACACGTTTTTTTGCAGAAAAAGTGCATTTATTTTTGGTTGCAAGAGCCTGTAAAGCATTGCACCAGCGTTTAGCAGATCACTGGTGCCATGCAGGTCTCCTGCAGACCTGTCGGAATATCTGCTTCTGCGTACAAGATGTACAGGCAAGCAGATATATTGACAGGACAACTCAATGAACAACCACAGCGCTCCACAGATGCTAAGGCTGTCAGGACTTGTAGTTCATTCATTCACAGAACACTGAATGAATGACATGGACATTGTGTGCAGAGCCCCGTATGGCTGCGTTGTTTTTAAAGTGACAGCTAGTATGGGGAACTTCTGTCACAGGGAGGGGGCCAGCTGCAGCATTGGGAACATCTTACATGTTCCCAAAGGTGAACTTGGCCTTTAACCACTTGCCGTCCGCCTACTGTTGATAAACGGCAGGACGGTGGCACTCCAGGGGCGGGTTGCCGTTCATAAACGGCACCCGCCATTTCTAGCTGTGCGAGCTTGCTGGGAGCGCGCAGCACAGCGGTCCAGTGACCGCTGTGTCCTCCAGACACAGTGAAACACCGATCGTCGGACGGGACCTCTACGAGGTCGTGATCACTGATAGGCCGATCAGCGATCACATGCAAAGTAGTAAGCAAGATGCCACTTGTGACATCATTGCTTACTACGTGTGAAATCTGTGACCAATCTCGGCTCACTCAATATTTCTCAATGGCTGCAAGAATGCAGAGAGAGAAATTATTGCTTTTACATCCTATATGGGTGTAAAAGCAATCACTGAAGAGAAAAAAAAAAAAGAATCTTCATCACCCCCCACAAGTAGTACAGTGTCACCATGGTGACACTGTACTGCTAGGGTGACGGTATGTAAAAAAAACCATAAATAATATATGTAAAAAATGTTTAAAAATTATAACTTTTGGTTATAAACTAATTTTGGCTTTTTTTTTTACTATAAAGATAACGGAGTACATTTTGCCCAAGATTTATGATGAAAGATTATTTATTTGCAAAATTTTATAAGAAAAACACTTTTTTGCAAAATTTTTGGACTTTCATTTAGATAGCAAAAAAAATACCCCCAGTAGTGAATAAATACCACCAAAATAAAACTTTATCTGTCTCAAAAAAATGGTAAATTCATATGGGTACAGTGTTGCATGACCACGCAATTGTCATTCAAAGTGTGATAGCACTGAAAGCTGAAAATTGCCCTGGACAGGAAGGGAGTAAAAGTGTCCGGACAGGAAGTGGTTAAACACAAGTGATGAAACACTTGGCTAATACCATATAGAGCACTGCCCCAGGTGCTGTGTAAACTTTTCATAACTGAAAAAGGGACTCTAGTATATTCCTGGAGGTCACTTCAGGTTTTTGGCTGCAACATGCAAGTAAGTGAATGCTATTTTCCAATTAAAAATGTGAAATGTTATTGCTGTTACTGTTAAATCCTTATACTGTTGTTTGCCTTGACTCCTGCAGATTGCCTATGCCAGGATTGAAGGCGACATGATTGTCTGTGCTGCCTATGGCCACGAACTTCCCAAATTCGGTGTCAAGGTTGGGCTGACAAACTACGCTGCAGCCTATTGTACAGGTCTGCTGCTGGCTCGCAGGGTATGTATCCAGAGTTTGAAATGATTAACCAATGGTATCACCAAATCAGTTTGAGATTTGTGCTGGTGCTTGACAATAACTTGTCACATTAAAAGACAAGTGCAAGGTATAAAAACATATACTCTAGATGGCTACAGCATCGATCTGAGAGGTATATGTCAGTTACTGCTCTGTGCTCTGCCCTTCCAGCATTCACTAGATCAGTGGGCTTTGCAGGGAGCGGGAGTAGCTGGCTCAGGCGCTCAGTGGCCCGCTGAGAGGCTGAGCCAACTGCTAGTCATGCATCTGGGTGGATCCCAACATTTTCAGGACCCCTGCATAGTCTAGACCAGCTCCGATGTCCATCAACAGCGGACCTTTGCCTACTATTGGCTGACTGCATCACAGGAGTGCAGAACTAAGCGCACTCCTGTGACCCACAGGAGAAGTGTGGCCCAAAGGGCTTCCCCTGCCAAACATTGACAAATGACCGGTTGTTGAGTAGTATCAACAGTGAATACAAATCTGCCACATGTTAAGGTGATCCTCTATTTACAAATAGAAAACCTAGAACCATTCCAGTGCATGCCCTCTACCCAGTTGGTGGTTCCACCAGACAGCTGTTGTAATAGTGCTGGTATTTAGTCACTGCTTGGAAATGTGCTCACTGCCAAGCAGTTTAAGTGGTGCTTGTCCCAACTTCTGTCAACAGCAAATTGTACCACTAAGTGGGGTCTACAAGCATGACACCCCAGTTTGCCAATGGAGCAAATGGAAGGATTTATGTTATATTTGAAAATAGACTGATGTGCTAAAAATATTACTATTTGTGTGGTGGTGATTTTTTGGTATTGGTGAAAATGTTTGCCATTTTTTAATTTCCAGAAATTCACCAAAATTTGCAAAGTTAACTTTGATGCTTACAAATTTTAATGTAGAAGTCCGGGCTAAACCTATTTAAATTTTAAACCTGCTCACACTCCTATTCTTATTCCTATACCAACTAGCCTGAAGAGGAAAGATGTATATACTTGCCTATTCTAAGGGTGCTATGGTCTGTTTACGTGATTGGCTCCCAGCACCTGCTTTAGAGGGAGGTGGCACAGCCAATGGCAAATGCACCATAGTAAATCTATGGGTGATGTACTGCCCAGGCATTGCAGCCATTGTCGCTGCTCTCTCCTCTCCCCTGAAGCCAGCTGCTGGTGAGATCACATGACTGGAGGAGAGGCCTTAGAATAGGTAAGTGGACATCTCTCCTCTACAGGCTACTTAGCATAAGAGTTAGAATGGGGATGGGAGCAAATTTGAGGTTAGGTTAAGCCCTGACTTCTACGTTAAGTCCCAAAGCCTGGAATACTTGTGGTGGTAAGTGCAGTGCACCACTCTAAAGCGACTATTTTTGCTGTTTATCACTCATTTGTTCTGCTTTGCTTGGTGTCATTTCGATATCTTTTTGGTTTACTACTTGTGTGACTTTCTACTCCTTTGCCTTTTACAGAAGTTTAGAATTTAGGGCTTGTTCGAGTAGGTGCTGAAACTAGTTGTTTGTGCTGAGCCCAAAGAAGTGGATGCAGAAAAAGCAGCTACACAGACTCGGTCACATGTCAAATGCATCTGGAGCAGGTGCACAGTTCTGAACTCACACTATGCGTTTTGGATCCGTGCACCTACTCTAGCATGCATTTCAGATTGATTCAGTACAACAGATGCTGCTGCATCTACTTCTATGGACAACTCTGAGGTGCATTAACACGCAAGCAGAATGGGTCTCATGGCCTGTCGGAGCCCCTAGTCTTGTGGGAATATTTCATAGAATACGTGGGCAGCTAACACGGGCCCTAAAGCCTCCCTGGAAGTTTCTTTAGCTTTGTTTAGAGCGTAGTACTGTGCGAGCCTACAGTTAGCAGGCACAACTTCCTTTGAGCCTGATTGGTTTTTTTTGTTTTTTTTTCCGTCCAACCATTCAAAGTGTTTAGTGACAAGTGAAATTGAAAAGTAGCTGAACAGAAAACTGATCACAACTAGGGGTCAGTTCACACCACATGTAGTCCAGTGTGTTTTTGTTTTTTGTTTTTTTTGTTTTTTCTTGCAACAATAAATGCATCGAAGTAGGATATATGGTTTCCTGTCACCATCAACTGGAACACACCTGGCTGGGAGGGGGGAGTTGTAGAGGGAGAGTTGGGGTTTAGGTGAAATGTGTCTTTAGGGCCCATTAAACACTATAATGCTGAGAAATGTCAACACATTACATTCTTTGGTGAAATGCCGTGCCCTTCATTCTGGAATGCACCCAAATACCTGACAGTGTGTTAAATTGTATGGTAAAAAAATGTGTGCACTTGATTTTGAAAACGAATTAGCTGACCTAATGCACCTCATGTTAACGTGCGCCAATGCACTACAATACTGTGAATAGACTCAAAGTGGGTTTCTTACTAAAACTGGAGTGTGCCAAATCTGGTGCAGTTCTGCATAGAAACCAATCAGCTTCCAGGTATTTATTTTATTTTTATTTTTTTTTGCCAAAGCTTAAACAAGCAGGCTACTATGCACAGTTGTACCAGATTCTGAGTGCACCAGTTTTATTAAATCTCCTCCCATTATGTTCATGACTAGGTGGGGTCTTATTTAACCACCTCCCGTCCTCCCTACTAATACTGCTACTGGGTGGCGCGTGCGTGTGTGTGCGCGTGCGTGTGTGTACGTGATTTTGCATTTCCTGGTAGGGAGCAAGTGCCCTCCCCGCGCCACTATTTGCGGCCAGTGATTACTCGCTGACAGTCAGTGATCGAGGATCTTTACCAACGGAGGGAGAGAATTGTAAGTAAACAATAGTTCTCTCCCCTATCAGCTCCCGATCACTATGCATGGCTTTGCGTAGCAGAGCCATGCATAGCAGTGTACTTACAGTGAAGTACGCACACTATAAAACAGCAGACAGTTATCCCTTTGATCACCCAACATGTTAACCCTTTCCTGCCCAGTGCCATTAGTACAGTGTCAGTGCTTTTTTTATAAACACTGATCACTGTATTGGTGTCAGTGACATCAAGTTCCCTCCGGTGTCAGAATACTCACTGCAGTCCTGCTATAAATTGCTGATTGCTGTCATTACTAGTAAAAATAAAAAAAAAAATTAAAAATCGCAGTATATATACCGCCATTTATAAATGCTATAACCTTCATGTACACCAATTAATTTACACTTATTGGTATTTTTTTTGTCGGTCTTTTTGCGCCAAAAAAAAAAAACCCGCACAGGCAATCAAATACCACCAAAAGAAAGCTCTTTTCATGGGAAAATTTATTTGGGTGTAGCATTTTATGACCGTGCAATTGTCAGTTAAAGTAATGCAGCTCCATAACGTAAAAAATGGCCTGATCAAGAAGGGAGGTAAATCGTGGTTAAATATGGAGTTGTATACCTTTAAATAGATCAGAGCAGTGTAGTTGTAGTAGATGTGAATTTCCACCTCTGAGTAGCATTGTCTAATTAGCTGAACTTAATTATTTTCAGTTCATCATATGAAGAGATTGATGTAGAAGGGAAGATGCCCCTAGTGAGAAAAAAACAAAAATCTGTTTGGTGTTCATGTTGAGAAACTGTTGGAAGATATGCTGTAATTTAAAATAATGTGGATAATTATGAACTAGATATTACAGATGCTATTGGATAGCAGTACTGTCTTTAGCATAGGTAAGGGTAATGATCCTTTTAACTGTTTTATCATTTAGCTGCTGAACAAATTTGGCCTTGACAAAATCTATGAAGGCCAAGTGGAAGTTACTGGAGATGAGTACAATGTGGAGAGCATTGATGGGCAACCTGGTGCCTTCACCTGCTACCTGGATGCCGGTCTCACCCGGACCACCACTGGAAACAAAGTCTTCGGCGCACTCAAGGGAGCCGTAGATGGAGGCCTGTCCATTCCTCACAGGTGAGCTAACTGTGGAGTCTAGATCATCTCTCTGACATGGTTGTTTCTATGGCTCCTATAGGTTTTAATATTTCTTGGCGTTCCCTGTGAGAAGCTGGTGATAGTGTTTAGTGCACATGTTTTATTAAGGCAGCTAGTTCATTTGATCAGCCTTCCTAACACACCAAAAATGGATCTAAAGTTGTACCTGCTGATTCTGTAATGACACACAAGGTATTGTTGCCATATGTTGATTTGCAGGATTTGTTGCAAAGATGTTGGAGTAATTCGGCATTAATGAATGATACCACAGCACACCAATGTGCCTAATTTGTGGAATGGCATGTATTACAGGGGTGTGGAAATGTTTGAAAACAATGCTTGTCCAGGGACTAAATCTGTGTCCCAATCTACTTGTCCCTCATGACAATCTACTTGTACTGATTAAAAAAAAAAAAAAATTTAACCAAAACAGTATTTACATCTTCTGTAAGTAATGTCGGGGGCTTTTAAAAATAAAAGGGGCTTTATGGCGACTTAAACATTTAATATTTGTAACATTACATTGTTTATCTCCTCTCCTCCCCTCCCTGCCTGTCTCCAGCACCGCACCCAGGGAATAGCAGGAAGGAGTGAGACCTTGCAGTCTAATGAGCAGGGATTGGGTGCTTGTCAGGAAAGGGGAGTGTCAGGTTTATCCCTTATCCCTTTTGCTGCTGGAGCCGTTTTTGCATTTTGTTTTTGCACACGTTTAAAAAAAATAATTTAGTACCTGAAGATTATCCAAAACATTATATATTTTCTATATCTTATTTTGTAGTTAAAAAAAACAAAACAAAAAAAAACAGGAATAAACAATACAATATTTAAAATGCACTGTACCCTGTAGTGCACTGCACACCACAATGCACTGTACCTGGGGCCTGGTGTGCTCTCAGCCTCATGTTGCTCTTCTGGCTGCAGCAGGTGAAATCATGGCTGAGGACCCAGTGAGCAGCCTAGCTGTTTGCTGGCCGGCGTGTTTTTTTTTTTTTTTTTTTTCTTCCCCCCCCCCCCCCCCCCCCCCATCCAGCCTGGTAAGTGTCTTTGGCAGGCTGTATCTGGCCTGCGGGCCATAGTTTGAGAACTCCTGCCCTAGAGAATAAAATAGCAGTAGTTCCAATTTTTTTATGTCACACGATCTTATCCACAAAGTTTCAGTAAAAAATACACAAGTTAGTTATGGGGCACAAAAAGCAATAAATTATCCAATTTTTTTGTGAAATATAAAAGACGAGGTTGCATCGCGTAAATAGATATCCAACATGTCAAACCTTAAATTCGTGAAATGGCAAACTTTAGTAACCCTCCTATCTTCTATAGGTGAAGCTTTTAAAGCCCCTTATAGGTCACCAGTTTAGCGTTATGGAGGAGGTCTGGTGCTAGAATTTATTGTTCATTATGGCGTGCGTGGCGATATGTAATGTGTATCGCAATTGTTGTTTTCATGTGTAGGCGCCCCAGCGTGTGCTTTTATGTTTGTACGTGCATACATATGTGGGGGGGGCATGACAAATTTTGGGGGGGATATATGCTTGGGTATAACTTTTAATAAAAAAATTATATATTTATAAAATTATATATTTTTTGATCACATAGGGGATAAAAAGTCCCCTATGTGATGATTTTTAACAGGGTTTTTTTTGTTTGTTTTGAGACATCCTGCATGTCTCTCCTGTGCTCCACCAAATGTAATCTGTCAACGGGGACCCGGAAATGATGTCATATCACTTCCAGGTCAGGACAAGAAGGGACTCTGAGCAGATGTGTTCGCTCTCCCCCCTACCCGCCGGCAGCCACTGAACTGGTCCCTGGCCCGCAGATGGGCAAGCAGAGCCCGGGACATGTAGCATGCGGGGGGCGGAGGCTGGCACCATAGTGGGCTGTGTGGAAGCAATCGGGCAGCAGCGCAGCCATTCGAATGCTTCCACCTGATGGGTGCCTGCAGCAGGGCTAAAAGTAAAAAAAAAATTACCTGCCCAGCACCTGGAACTACATGTGTTGGGCAATAAAAATTGAACATCCTTGTATTAACTGTACCACAATGTGAAGACAGTTATTGTGGATAAAATGATCAGTCTGTCCATGTGCACCAATGCCTGAGCAGAAAGAGAACAAGACTGTGGGTGCAAGCTGCAGAAATGCTTTCTGTGGTTTCCCTAATTAGAGTAGCCTTTGAGATGAACTGTTGGCAAGTCCTCTCCAGTCAGACTGTATATTGCCTGTAGTAAGTGATTAGGATTCACTGCAAAAGCCAGATTCCTTTTTTTTTCCCCCAGTTTTCCTTTTCTTTGTTTTATTTTTTCTTTTTTTTGCTTACAGCTCAGTACACCGTTCATACATATCGGTATACACAGTACAGCACACATACAGCTCACACGCATTCACACTGTAGTAGTAGCATGTAACTCGTGCAAAGCTATGCAAGGTTTTTTTTTTGTTTTTTGCATGAGTTCACAAAAAGCTTTAGTGCTGCTCTTGCATGCTCATTGTTAATGGCACCCCAGACACAGCAAGGAGATTTGAGAAAAAACCTTGGATGGATAAACCATGGGAATCTTAAGTGCATGAGCTACTCTACCACATTTTGTCCTGTGCAGGGCAATCCATTAAAATAAACGCACAAGTGCAAATGTAGATTGTAAGCTCCCTCCGTTCCCTCTTGTTTTGAACTGTATTGTTGCTGTATTGTCTCCCGTTATATTGTAAAGCGCTGAGCAAACTGTTGGAGCTATATAAATCCTGTATAATAATAATGTATGACTGACTGGTGGTGCCTTGGCTTTTCAGCTTTGCTGTGTTTCCACAGTTGAACATTCTGACTGGAAATTATGTGGCCCTTCTGAGAAAGGACGAAACGTTCATGCACATCCACAAATTCTTTTTGCTCTTTACTATGGTGGGCCACCTCACTAGCCAGTAGGAATGAGTTTAGGTTAGGTAAACTTTAACATTGCCAGGAAGTGCCAGAACTCCACCTTATGAACTGCTCATGATTCAGGCTTAAAGCAGAATTCCTACCTAACATACTGTTTAAAAATGTCCCTTTTTTATTTTTTTTTTTTTGTGGAAAAGATACTTTAATGAATTTTAATAAAAAAAAAAAAAAACCTTTTTTATATAATTTTATTTTATTTTTTTTTTTAAATATAAGATGCACCGAGTAAATGCCTTACATGTCACGCTTGCGCACACTCGTGGAATGGCGTCAAACTACCGTACTAAAATCTCCATAAGCAACACTTTAAACATTTTTACAAGTTACCAGTTTAGTGTTTAGAGGCAGTTTCACGCAAGAATGTTCGTGGCGATACCGCACGTGGTGCAAACACCACTTAAATATGTGGGCGCAACCTATGCATGTGTTTTCTGCTGCATGCAAGCATGGGTAATGGGGGTGCTTATATATTTTAGACTTTATTTTTACACTGTTCTTCCCTCCTCCTTTTTTTTTTTTTTTTTTTTTTTTCTTTTTTTTTTTTTGCACCCTTATTTCTATCCCAAGAAATGAAAACATCCCTTGTGTTGGAAGGAGGCAAGACAGGTCCTCCTATATGGAGACAGCTCTCTGGTTGATTGCACGGGAAAGATGGTGGGAGGGAGGGGACGTCCCCTTTCCACTGCCTGTAAAAGCAATTCAGCAGCTAATTGGCAGTTAGGATGGCTTTTACTTTAGAGGGAATCGTTGAAGCTGCAGGCATCCCTGTGCAACCACTGAAAGTCCAAGACCCCATATAACATCCTACAGGTGGGAAATGGTTAATCATGGTGTTAGGCAGGAATTTGATTTTAACAGGGCTTCAAAGCTAATGGGTTTTGACATTTCCTTTACAAAACTAAAATGCAGAGCTGTTTTGGGTAAAATCTTTAAAATTGTCATAGTGCATACTCGTACCATTCATGTATGAAAATGCACAAGGAATGCCTGAATTTAGATTTAGGGACAGGCTTTCAGATGATTAGTTAGCCTGGTATTTCAATGTATAAAACAGTAGGTCATGTTACTTTAAGTATCATGTAGGCAAGTGATGGAAATGTGAAAAATTGCTAATAGCAGTATACAAATTCAGTATAAAAATAGTCTGCTGGGATCTCTGTTTAGGCCCTTGGGATATGAGGCCTTGTGTGAAATTGAGTGTTCACTTGTGAATCAAGATGTGTATGTTGAGTACCCACAATGAAGGCTGCCACAAGGTTAGTGGCAATCTAAGGCCGCAGTATGCTATGATATTCAGTAGATTAAACATTCTCATGGCAATTAATGTGTTGCCTGGAAAAGCTGTAAGGCACACAGGGTCACAGTTTGCAGGATTATCCCTTTTTAGAGGTGTTTCCTGGCTTTTGAGCTCCAGAAAAGGAAGCTATACATGCACTGTACATTGGATTGGCAATAGCAACTTGTCTAACCCTGTAGTCTCTGCTCTGTTGCCCAACCTGCTGCCCTCGACATCCGCAGTCTATAGTGGGAACATTTGATTTGGTTAATAGCCTTGATCTCTGCTAACCATATGTAACATGTTCCCCGTTTCGTATTGTCTTCTGCAGCATATCCCCAGCCGCAAATGTATCCTGTCCTCGCATTCTGATCCTCATTTCCTATTAGGTCTGCAGTTTGACAGGGCTGCATTTTGAGGCTCCCTTTAGCTCATAAGTTGACAATCACGGCTCTAAGCTTTGAACTACATGCAATTTTGCTGTAGTTTCTTATGACTGGAAATTGCCTGTGATTAGGCAAAAAAGTCATTTCTCCTAATAAACAATTGCCTGTTGCTGTGAAGGATTATTGCTGTAAATGTGTGAAAACTATCAACCTAAAAAGATCTAATCTTAGTAAAAGTCTACAGATAGGAGGTTGAAACAAATAGTCCCAGCAATATTTTTTACTTGTAATTACTGCTGGTGGCTATAGCTGCTAGCAATCATTGTGTTCTACCCATAGGTGTCCCTGGGGTTGGTGTCACCCGGTGCAATAACACTTGGTGACACCCCCTCCGACGATCCCCGCAGAATAGATTGGATATGCAGATTGAGCATAATGGATCAGACTCCAATCCATTATGCTCAATCCGCAGATCCGATCCATCCTGCGGGGATCGTCTGCTTTCTTTACAACTTACCTTTTCTTGGCGCGGGTCTGGTGTAGCGGCAAGATGTATCCCATGTAGATATGTCCCCCCTGATCAACTGCGCATGTCCCGGTTTCTACAGTTGGTGATCGGCTTCTTATGTCTGAAACCTGGACATGCGCAGTTGCTTCATGAGGGACATATCTACATGGGAGACAAATCTTGCCGCTACACTGTCACCCCGTATAGGTTGCATGCCGACGATCCCCGCAGGACACCGGAACTGCTCCACAAAAAGGTAAGTTGTAAAGAAAGACAATCCCCGCAGGATAGATCAGGCGATGCTGTGCGCAATAGAGAAGAGGGTAGGGGGGACATAGGTGGTCTTAGAGATACCTGCTGAATGCCATCACACACGGGTAAGTCACCCTTCTGTGGTAGCAATACATTTTTGTTTTAGTTTAGCCATACAGTAGTCTGATCTTTGTATTTGGAAACTTTTTTTTTTTTTTTTAATTTTTTAGCACCAAACGCTTCCCTGGCTATGACTCAGAGAGCAAAGAATTCAACTCAGAAGTCCACCGCAAACACATCCTGGGCCAGAATGTGGCGGACTACATGCGCCTTCTAATAGAGGAAGATGAGGACGCATACAAGAAACAGTTCTCCCGGTATATAAAGAATGGTGTCACAGCTGACCAAGTAAGTAACCCTGTGCAAAAGCTTAGATTCCTGGAGGTTTTTATTAAGGTACCTTAATCGTGCTCTAAAAGGATTGCTTCATCTGAGCACTTTCATACTGCCTGCTGTGTGATCTTTGTGACCCATAGTGTTAGAGCTTAGTGTTACTAAACCCCGGACCCTGCGTTCACTATATCTGGGCTCCCACAGTACACACAACATGGAAGTGCAATTATTATAGTAAATATAAATTGCTAAATACCTTTTCTCAGCAGCAGTTAGAGCAGTCTTGTGACTTCTATCAGTGTCCAGCTCAGCACTGGTTAAACCTTGTAGGAGGAATTTTCATTCTCCTCTCACTTCCCTGTGAGATTGCATAACCCCTGACCCTCTGTCTGGACAGTGCTGATTGGCCCTGTGCTGATCACATGCACTCTCCCAAGAACAAAAAAAAAATCTAGCAATATACACCAATCTGAGCATGTGCAGAGTGCCCCTGAGGCTGTGTTCTATCAGGAGATGAAATAGGGAACAGGGAAGACAGGATCAAACATCCTTTACACAGTGCAGACCCTTAAGGTCCACAGTGAGTATAATAAGCATATTATACAGACTGATTTTACTGTTGTGGGTTTAGTGACACTTTAACAATGTAATCTGAATTAAAATGTCAGATGAGGTGTGTTGCGCCTACTTTTGGCAATGTGACTACTGCTGATCTAGTTCAGTTGTAGTTCTAGACCAGCAATGGGCAAACTACGGCCCTGTTCTAGACTAAACCTGTACAGGCAGCAGCCCTGAGCCAGGTAGAGTTGGCCTCCTGTCCTCTTATGAGCTGGTGTGGCTACATATTACTGGAGCTTTTTGGCATGGTCACCATATGACTTAAAGGAAATGCCATATAACTGCTTCCAAGCCTCAGTGGAGACTCGGCAGCACATACTTGAACCACCTTTTGTTGGCATTTTGGTCATTTCCGGAACACTTGCATGCAAGTTAGCTTTCTCACACACTCACTGCAGGTTTCTGGCTCTCTCCTCATTAGCTCACTGGCTGTGATTGACAGCAGTGGGACCCAATGGTTCCACTGCTGCCTCTCAATGAGGCAGAGACCTGGGAGACCCAGCTGCTCTTGTGCACATCGCTGGATCGAGAAGGGGCTCATGTAAAGCTGCTTTCACACTAAGGTGGTTTGGAAGCGTTTTTGCGTGTAAAAAATTCCTGAAAAGCTCAAGAAAAATGCTTCGCTATGTATGTGAATGTACACTTAAGGAAATAAGTATTTGATCCCCTGCTGGTTTTGAATGTTTGCCCACTCACAAAGAAATGATCAGTCTAAAAATCAAATGGTAGGTGTATTGTAACACTGAGAGACAGACATGCATTTCTTTTGAATGTTTTGTTGCTATTCTAACAAAGTATGCACTGATTTGCATATTCATGAGGGAAATACGTATTTGATCCCCTATCATTCAGCAGGATTTCTGGCTACCAGGTGTCTTTCATACAGGTAACAAGCTGAGATTAGAAGCAGTCTCTTAAAGGGAGTGCTGCTAATCTCATTTTGTTACCTGTCTAAAAGGCACCTGTCCACAGGAGCAATCAAACAATCAAATTCCAAACTCAACACCATGGCAAAGACCAAACAGCTGTCCAAGGATGTCAGGGACAAGATTGTAGACTTACACAAGGCTGGACTGGGCTACCAAACTATCGCCAAGCAGCTTGGTGAGAAGGTGACAACAGTTGGTGCAATCATTCGCAAATGGAAGAAACACAAAACTGTCAGTCTCCCTAGGTCTGGTGCACCATACAAGATCTCACCTCGTGGAGTGTCAATGATCATGAGAACAGTGAGGAACCATCCCAGAACTACACGTGAGGATCTTGTCAATGATCTCCAGGCAGCTGGGACCACAGTCACCAAGAAAACAATTGGTAACACACTACGCCGACAAGGATTGAAATCCTGCAGTGCCCGCAAGGTCCCTCTGCTCAAGAAAGCACATGTAGAGGCCCATCCTGAAGTTTGTCACTGAATATCTGAATGATGCAGAGGACTGGTTGAAAGTGTTGAGGTCAGATGAGACCAAAATTTGAGCTCTTTGGCATCAACTCAACTAGTCGTGTTTGGAGGAGGAATGCTGCTTATGACCCCAAGAACACCATCTCAACTGTCAAACGTAGTGGTGGACACATTCTGCTTTGGGGGTGTTTTTCTGCTCAGGTGACAGGACAACTGCACCAGATCAAAGGGACGATGGACGGGGCAATGTACCATCAAATCTTAGGGGAGAACCTTCTTCCCTCAGCCAGGGCAATAAAAATTTGGTTGTGGATGGGTGTTCCAGCATGCCAATGACCCAAAACACAGGTCCAAGGCAACAAGAGTGGCTCAAAAAGTAGCACATTAAGGTCCTGGAGTTACCTAGCCAGTCTCCAGACCTTAATCCGATTGAAAATGTGTGGAGGGAGCTGAAAGTTTGAGTTGCTAAACATCAGCCACCAAACCTTGGAGAGGATCTGCCAAGAGGAGTTTGCCAAAATTCCTCCTGAGATGTGTGCAAAGCTGGTGGCCAGCTATAGGAAACGTCTGACCGCTGTGATTGCCAACAAGGGATTTGCCACCAATACTAAGTCATGTATTTGTGAAAGGGATCAAATAATTCTTTCCTTCATGAACATGCAAATCAGTGTGTAATTTATTAGACATTCATTTCTTTAGAATTTTTTTGTTGCTGTTCTGTCTCTGTTTTACAATACACCTACCATTTGATTTTTAGACTGATCATTTCTTTGTGAGTGGGCAAACATTCAGAATCAGCAGGTGATCAAATGCTTATTTCCTTCACTGTATATCTATGTATGTTTTCACACTGAGATGTTGTGGTGCGATGTAAAAACTCCTGCTTTCAGCATCTTTACAGCACATTTGGGGAGTTAAAAAAAAAAAAAAAAAAAAAAAAAAAAAAAAGCCTCAAACCCCTCTTCCCATTGAAATTAGTGGTAACCACCTCAAAACCGCTTAAAACTGCTCCAAAAACGCACCACACATGTGGGAAGGTCTGGCTGTTTCAGCTGTCAGCGGGCTTCCCCTCTGAAAGCTGAATGTAAGAGACTTAAAAAATTATTTTAAAAATGGAGTGGGGTGTCGTCTTTGGGTCTGGTATGGATTTTGAGGGGAACCTCCACGCCAAAAAAAAAAAATTGGCGTGGGTTCTCCCCCAAAATCCATACCAGACCCTTACCCAAGCATGCAACCCAGCAGGTAAGGAAAGTGGGGGGGGGGGGGGGGGAACGAGGAAGCGTGTTGATGGGCTACCCATTCACAAAAAAAAAACTGCAGTATGATAAAAGACAGTCTTTGACAAGTCGTTTATTAAAAGAAGGAAAATAAGAGTGTCCCCCGAAGCAGTAGATCCAACGTCAAATACGATGCACTCCACCGACTGGGAAAAAAAGCTCCCAACGCTGACTCCCGCCTCTCTGACTGCTCCGATGGCTTGGCAGTTTTTAAATATGTAAGGGGTGGGGGCACCTGGTGACTAATTGACCAGGGCATGCTGGGTCAGTGTCTTTTTTTTTTTTTTCTTTTTTTTTTTTCTTCCCTCCGGTCAGCTGGCATTCTTTTATTTTTCTTCTCTTATTAAAGGCCTTGTCAAAGACTCTCTCCTGTCTTTTTTTTTTTTTTTTTTTTTTTTTTTTTTTTTTCACACTACAGTTTTTTCTTTGTTTCAGGTTTTTTTTTTTTTTTTGTGAATCGATAGCGGTACCATGTACCCCATACTCATTCACATAGGGGGGGCCTTGATCTAGTCATTTTTCAAGTGTTTTTGAGGCAAATCAGTGTGAAAGCAGCCCAAGTATTTGGGGGGGCTGAGGGGGGAAGCTCAACACAGGTGGTTTGTAGCCTTCATTCATAGAATGCAGAATAAAGGTAAATAAAAGCCTTTAGAACCACTTTAAAATGGAGCTTGAAATTTGAACATGCAGGCTTATTAGAGATGTCTCTGCTGCATTAAAGTATTCTTGCCTGCCTGTTCAGAGTGTACACAGAGCTGCTCTGTGTACAATTCTGACATCTGCTGAGATTACGTCCCTCCTGCACATGTGTGGGAGGACACCTTGGCCTAGCCAGTCATGACTCCTGAAGATCAGAACCCGGAAGACAACTAGTCGTAGGCAATAGTCTTGATTTAACAGACAAGGGCCTTGTGGCTTGTAAAGTTTTTACATGGAGTGACAAAGAATAGTGTTTCAAAAAGACTTCACTCAAAGGGGCAGGTGAACACATAACTGGATAGCAGTAGTCTTCATTCATTTCTGTAGGGTAATACTGATTTTCATAATGTATTTATGTAGTTTTCTTCCCTCCCCTCAGATGGAAGACATATTCAAAAAGGCTCATGCTGCAATCAGGGAAAACCCAGTCCACGAAAAGAAGCCCAAAAGAGAAGTCAAAAAGAAGAGGTAAGCTGGTGTAAAACAAGCCTCAAAATCTTTGGGGCACCTTGCTATGTCTTGAGAATAAATGCATGACCACATGTTTCCAGATAGATGCTTTTTGATTGTTTCATTTGATTTGAATGCAAGGTTGGCAATATGCAGGATATTTTCAATGTTCACTTTTTACCTGCATTGCAAACTTAATTGAATCTAGTGCCAGTGTGCCCTTTGATGCCAAGATCGTCTTGCATCATCTTGGTATGTCTTTTTGGTGAAAAATTACACAGGGGTTTGCTATTGGGCTTAATATGGTATGTTTTAATGTGATTTTTTGTCTTGATGAAAAGATTTTGTGGTCATGCCCGCCAAAACATTTAAAACGGAACTAAAGTCCCAGACTTAAAGTGGTAATAGACTGCAAAAAAAAATTTGGACTTTTGCAGGATGTTAGTAAGCACCGCATACTAGCATTACAACTAAGCCCTCCAGTGGTGTGCGGTCACTGTTGCCGGGGCTTGCATCTTCACCTACTTTTCCTTCAGGGTTTGGGGGCTTCGGCTGTTTGAATAGCCAAGTTTCAGTAACGTCCCTCCATGCTCACAAGAGTCAGACATGCCACCATTCATTGAAAGCACAGTGCGCATTGCTACTAAATATCTCCTAAATTGCACATTTATGGGAGATTTACTGTACCTTTAGGTAAGCCTTATTATAGGCTCACCTGTAGGTAGAAGTCAAAAATCGGACTTAATACCACTTTAAATACTGCAAGAAGGCAGTCTGTTTATTGCAAAAGAAATTTGCAAGGTCTCTTCTGCAATATAACCTACCTGCTTGCTCGCAGTCTTTGCAAGCACAGCTCAGTTACAATCTGGCACAGTGCCTGTGCTCCAGGAAGACTGAACTCATTCTGCATCGGCCCATGAAAGCAGTCCAGCACCCGGAGAAGCCAGGTAGATGGTGCCAGCAAAGGGAGGTCAGATGATTAAAGGAGAGGTATGTATCAGGACTTCTGCTTTAACTGACTAGCTACCAGTGATCTACATGCCCTGCCACACTCCATCGCCAGCATGGGGAAACTACTGTTCACTATTGTAACTTCATAACCATTCTCATTACGAAGTCAGTGATGAGGTTTTCCTTCTCCCACACCTTCCTCCATCACCTAAAAACATTTCAGACTGCAGGTACTGCACTGGGTACTGTTCAGAACCTAGCATTTGGTCATTTTGAGGGAAGGGAATATAAAGATTAAACTAGCAGTGGTGAAATCTGTTAAGAACCTATGATGTAGCTTGTTAATTTAGAGCCAGACTGAAAGCGCTTTGTGGCAGCAATAAGTAGGTCTGTGCCAGTGCGGCAGGCAGGACTCAACCTGTAGCAGTTTTGGGGCACAGATGAGCAGAAATGTTGCACTACTTGTTAACTGCATCTGTCCAGAGTGATTGCTGTATATTCTTTGTTTATTTACTAGTAGTTGCTGAAGCAAACTTGAAAGTAAAATAGTGTTTTGTTTTTTTTTCTTTAAACCCCTCTTTCTGATTAGCCCCTTATACCAAAATAGACCTAATTAACTCTGTTCTTTGTTCTTCTTGGCAATTTTTTTCCATTTGACTGTATGCATATTTAGTTGGGGTTTTTTAAACTTAAAGCAGAGCTTCATCCAATAGGGAAGTTCTGCTTTAAGGACTGGTCCCCCACTCCCCATTAAAGATTGGCACTTTTTGGGGGGGAAGGGAGCAGGTACCCAATATTGACAGGTTTCTGCTGCGCTACCCACGGTTATTTGTTGCTGCTGACTTATTTTCACTGGAACTCTGCTTTAAGAGTTAGGGGGTGTTGGTGTTTAGTAGTTATAATACACAAAATAAATGACCCTTTACAGACAATGACAACTTTTATTTTCACCCACTCAAGCCCCTCCCCAGTAAAAGAATTTCAGTATTGTAAGTTGCTATTGTAGAATAGGGGCATAGATAGCTGAAATGTGAAAAAGGCTTCAGAGCCAAACTGGTTAAATTGTAGCCAATTCTTAATACATGCATACACTACAATGTTAAATGGAGGTTTCTGGTGGGGTTGTTAAATCTTGAATTCACTAGTAGGGCATTATGAAGGGATGAGAGACCCCTAGCTCAATAAGTGGGAGGAAATATGAACTGCCTCAAGCTCTTCCTGAGCCCTGCCCATTGGAACTTGGTTATAGATCTTTCACTTTTTGAGCTAGTGGTGTGTGGCGTCTCTCATCCTTGCTTTCTGGATTAGGCATAACCCAGCCTGCACCCTTGTATTGCTGCAAGACACCAAATCTAACACAGCACCTTGAGTAGTGCTAGAAGTGGTATAGGGTATGGTGAGCTCAAATTCACTTGTTTTCTGTATTGGATTCCTGATTGGGTGGTTTGGTAGAAACTAATGCTGGGTACACACGATCCAAATATCGGCTGGTTCAGCAGGTACTGGCCAACAATTGGACCATGTGTACAGTTGCCTGACCAACAGAAGCCAGTCTTACAACTGGCTTCTGTCAAACAGGCATGCTTGAAAACCAGCATCTGATCAGCACTGGCAGCCAGTGGCTGTGATCGCTGATCATTGTGTTTTGGTGGGGGGCAGTCCCCATCAGAGCACAATAGCACAGTGGGGGATATTACCACACTAACATTCCATAGTTAGTACAGTGACATCTCAGTTTTTTCGTTCATCCTGCTGGGTTGAATGAAAACTTAACCGTGTGTGCACTGTACTTAACTGAATAACTCGTTACATGTACATTGGAGGGGGGGGGGGGGGGATTCCCTTTACTATGCATTACTATCAGCAGCAACCTAGCAAAGTTTGTACTGCTTATTAATTCATCATTACATGGCCCATTCACAAAAACCTTTATTATGAGACAAAACTGGCATGGATTTGTTCACTGGTAGTTCAGAGCAGGTATGTTGCAAACTATTGCTTTTCTATTTCATCATACAGTTAAGGGTCTCCTAAGTTGTTAAAATATTGCAGGCTATTGTGTTCAGATAAGTCGTGGTGATTAGAATTTACTGAATGGGATTTTCCTTTTGACTTGTTTCAGGTGGAATCGTGCCAAATTGTCCCTGGCACAGAAGAAAGACCGCATTGCTCAGAAAAAAGCAAGCTTTCTCAGAGCTCAGGAGAAGATTGCCGACAGCTAAACTGGGCTTCCTGCAATTTTCTACAAGAATCTCATAAAATAAATCTATTGATGCTAAATGTAGTGTCTCTGGTGTCTTTACTAGCTGGCTGCGACTTGGTGTAAAGTATGATGTTCTCCACTTTTCACAACCATAGCAGATGTGTTGCTTTGGGACTCTTGTGGTAGGGTCTCCAGTCTCCCACCCTGCCTGATCTTCAGGGGGCTCTCCTTTCCAGAAAGTCAGCTCTTTCATAGTAGGCAAGTTGTGTTTTTTTTTTTTTTGTTTTTTTTTTTGTTTTTTTTCTTCTTCGCTCCTCACCACCTACATTCAGCTGACAGGTGGACCCTTACATGGTTGTATTTTGCTACGTTCTGACTAGAAGATGCTGGGAGTTACTTCCAGGCAGTGTAGTTTCCCTGAAGCTCCTGTTTCAAATCCTGTGAACAATGTAAGAGGAAGAGAAGATGATGCCATGTGGATAGGAGCCATTGCTGCACCCCATGTGCAGTTCTCTGGGTAGACAGTGGTTCCAGAAGGGGTGAGTTCCACCAGTTGAGTACTTTATTTTTACACTAAGGTGTTCAAGGGTAGAGTCTGGGGGCTGACCTCACTCCACTCTGCACTTTTTTGTAAAGATACCCTGGTCTTCCCTTTGCAGCCTAGGTAAAAAAAAAGTCTCAGCCCAAAATGGGTTGTGCCCAGTCTGTCAAATTCTGTATTGCTAAAGGATGAGTTGGTTGGCAGGGCTACATGTTGTAATGAACTCAATGTGACCAGCAATCAGTTTCTGCTGTTCCTTCCTTCACAGGATCGACTGCCCTGTGTGCCTGCGCACAGAACAGCAGGACCAGTGTAGTGCTGGGAAGGCAGTTTGCATGATGCGGTGACTCCATAGAGACTTGGCTTGTATTGTGAACACCCACTGGACTCGGGACTGTGAAACCGCATACATGGCGGGAAGGAAGAGACTGTAGTCATAATAAACACGCCATAGAAACTGCGTGTAGATTAATATATCAATCATAGGGAAGCAAAGCTTCTAAGGGAGACTTTCAAGGCACTGCAGTTACAGGCACCAGAAACAATTAAGAAAATTTTATATTTTGCATCACAATTAAAATACAAAATTGCATTCTGCGTTCTCATAGGTAATTATCAATGCAGCACTTTAACACACGAGTCTGTACATGGGCTATGTGGTGAGAATTCACTATATCTCCTTAGTGTTGTGTGACTTCATAAATCCATGTTAATGCATTTCACAGCAGAGACTGCTGCTTCATGGTCAAAATATGGGGGAATATATAGAATCAGATAAAGTAATACCATTCATATTTCTCACAAACGTATTCAGTTTTAATCACATATTTTACATTGAACCCTGGCATCTTTAGCACGGGATCAGTAACACCTTCCCAACCAAAGGCAGGATGTCAAAATACTGGGAGGGGACTGAGGCTGCAACCCACCCAACAACCCCAGAGAACAAAACTATAATAAAATGCATACTAATAAAAGCACTGACCTAAAGATACAACACAGCCAAATTCATATACACGCACACATATACACGAACTCATTGGACACCGCTTCACAGTGCAGATGGACAATGACCTAAAGCATACTGCAAAAGCAACCAAAGAGTTTAAGGGAAAGAAGTGGAATGTTATGCAATGGCCAAGTCAATCACCTGACCTGAATCCGATTGAGCATGCATTTCACTTGCTGAAGACAAAACTGAAGGGAAAATGCCCCAAGAACAAGCAGGAACTGAAGACCGTTGCAGTAGAGGCCTGGCAGAGCATCACCAGGGATGAAACCCAGCGTCTGGTGATGTCTATGCATTCCAGACTTCAGGCTGTAATTGACTGCAAAGGATTTGCAACCAATTATTAAAAAGTGAAAGTTTGATTTATGATTATTATTCTGTCCCATTACTTTTGGTCCCTTAAGTGGGAGGCACATATGCAAACTGTTGTAATTCCTACACCGTTCACCTGATTTGGATGTAAATACCCTCAAATTAAAGCTCACAGTCTGCAGTTAAAGCACATCTTGTTTGTTTCATTTCAAATCCATTGTGGTGGTGTATAGAGCCAAAAATGTTAGCTCTGTATCGATGTCCCAATATTTATGGACCTGACTCTACCTACATTGCAAGGCACACATTGTCCACCACAAACCTCTCCCTGCAGGAAAACCGTACAGGCATAAAAATACTGTTCACATACCTGTAATCAATCTACTGCTTAATTCAGAGCAGGGCTTGATCTAACCAGTCTGATGTGGGGGTACAGTAAAAAATGTAAGGAGTAGCAAAGGACATACATGTTTGTAAAGGAAAACTAAACTGTTAAGCACTTTCCATCCTGGAAGATTTAACCCCTTTCCTGACCAGGCCATTTTTTTTGCTATTCTGCACTGCACTTTCAACTGGTAATTGCGTGGTAATGCAACACTGAACCCAACTGAAATGTATGTACTTTTTTCACACAAATAGCTTTTTTGGTGGTATTTTATTGCCACGGTGTGGTTTTGTTTTTGTTTTTTTTCCTCCCCCTCATTTTTTGTGATATAAACGAAAAGACCAACATTTTTGAAAGATTTTCTGCTTTCAGTTATAAAAAAAAAAAATCCAATAAACTTTGTTAGTAATAAATTTAGGCTAAAATGTATTGTAAAAAAAAAATCAATCCCAATACATGTACAGTAAAGGATATAAGTATTTGATCCCCTGCTCATTTTGAATGTTTGCCCACTTACAAAGAAATGATCAGTCTAAAAATCAAATGGTGTATTGAAACACCGAGAGACAGAATAGCAACAAAAAAATCAAAAGAAATGCATGTCTCACAAATTATGCACTGAATTGCATGTTCATGAGGGAAATAAGTATTTGATCCCCTATCATTCAGCAGGATTTCTGGTCTTTTCATACAACAAGCTGAGATTAGAAGCAGTCTCTTAAAGGGAGTGCTGCCAATCTCATTTTTGTTACCTGTATAAAAGACACATCCACTGGAGCAATCAAACAATGAGATTCCAAACTCTCTACCATGGTAAAGAGCTGTCCAAGGATATCAGGGACAAGATTGTAGACCTACCCAAGGCTGGACTGGGCTACCAAACTATCGCCAAGCAGCTTGCTGAGAAGGTGACAACAGTTGGTGCAATCATTCGCAAATGGAAAAAACAACTGTCAGTCTCCCTAGGTCTGGTGCACCATGCAAGATCTCACCTTGTGGAGTGTCAATGATTATGAGAATAGTGAGGAATCATCCCAGAACTACATGTGAGGATCTTGTCAATGATCACCAACCAGCTGGGACCACAGGCACCAAGAAAACAATTGGTAACACACTACGTCGAGAAGGTTTGAAATCCTGCAGTGCCCGCAAGGTCCCTCTGCTCAAGAAAGCACATGTCCAGGCCTGTCTGAAGTTTGCCACTGAACATCTGAATGATACAGAGGAGGACTGGTTGAAAGTGTTGTGGTCAGATGAGACCAAAATCGAGCTCTTTGGTATCAACTCAACTTGCCTTGTTTGGAGAAGGAATGCTGCCTATGACCTAAAGAACACCATCCCAACTGTCAAACGTGGTGGAAACATTCTGCTTTGGGGGTGTTTTTCTGCTAAGGGGACAGGACAACTGCACCAAGGGGATGATGAATGGGCAATGTACTGTCAAATCTTGGGTGAGAACCTTCTTTCCTCAGCCAGGGCATTGAAAATGGGTCGTGGAAGGGTGTTCCAGCATGACAATGACCCGAAACACACAACCAAGGCAACAAAGGAGTGGCTCAAGAAGAAGCACATTAAGGTCCTGGAGTGGCCTAGCCAGTCTCCAGACCTTAATCCAATTTGAAAATCTGTGGAGGGAACTGAAAGTTAGAGTTGCCAAATGTCAGCCACCAAACCTTAATGACTTGGGAGAGGATCTGCCAAGAGGAGTGGGCCAAAATCCCTCCTGAGATATGTGAAAACCTGGTGGCCAAGTACAGGAAACGTCTGACCTCTGATTGCCAACAAGGGATTTGCCACCAAGTACTAAGTCATGTTTTGTGAAGGGGATCAAATACTTATTTCCCTCATGAACATGCAAATCAGTGCATCATTTTAGACATGAATTTCTTTTTAATTTTTTGTTGCTATTCTGTCTGTTACAGTACTCCTACCATTCGAATTTTAGGCTGATCATGTCTTTGTGAGCGGGCAAACATTCAAAATCAACAGGGGATCAAATACTTCCTTCACTGTACCTATTGTGACAGGAAGAGACCATGTCACTGTGAAAAGATGCATATTTGTATGATTTTAATGATGAATTATGATCAGTATATGTATTTTTACGGTTTTCTGTTTTTGCTGCCTATAACTGTATGGTACCTTAACATTCCCCCTTAATGGAATCTTTGGTTCCCAGTTTTTGGATACATTTTTATTTGGATGTGGCACCTTATTTTTAACCTAAGATATGGTCATTTTTGCATCATTTGTTTGTACGTGTATATTTTGATTCAGCTGTGTTTTAATAACACTTTAAAAGCAGATTTCCTTATGCACACGTCTGGAATAAATATCCTTTCTTAGATTCCTTTTACACCAAATTATCTAAAAACGCAGATATTTAAAAGAGATGGTTTAAAAAGATCGTATGGACTGTCACTAGACTGATGCCCTTCCTACACACCCCACACTTTCCTTCCTAACCGTTTTATTTTCTGGGCCTATATATCTCCTTGTGCTCCTTTTTTTCCTATAGACCGGGTGTCGGCAACCCGCGGCTCCGGAGCCGCAGGCGGCTCTTTTTCACCTTTCCTGTGGCTCCGGAGCACACTGCCCACCAGGTGACAGGCAATAGGGTCGGCAAGCCGCGGCTCTTTTAATGCAGATCTTCTGTGTGCCGGGCGCCCGCTGGCAAACATTGGCTGTCAGGATGTAGGCGGGGCAGCCCGACGAACTCCTCTCCTCTCACAGTCCGCCCTGAAGACCAGAACGGCGCGGGAACCCAGCGAGAGGAACGCGCGGAGCAAAGGTAAGTGAATTCACACAATATGGGGAATGAATTACTATAGGGGGGATGAATTACTATAGGGGGGATGAATTACTATATGGGGGATGAATTACTATAGGGGGGATGAATTACTACGGGGGATGAATTACTATAGGGGTGATGAATTACTATAGGGGGGATGAATTACTATGGGGGATGAATTACTATATGGGGGATGAATTACTATATGGGGGATGTATTTTCAGTTTTAAAAATGTTTCTCTCAAAATAAATTTCAATCGTGGTTTTGGCGAGATTTGGCTCAGTCGAAAAAAAAGGTTGCCCACCACTGACCTAAGGCTATGATTGTGATTATGACGATACACTGTGGCCCTGATTAACCCTTTGCTTACTGGGCCCTTAAACCCCCTTCATGACCAGAGCGTTTTTTGCAATATATGCAGTGTCGGATTTGTTTTAAATGTTGCAATGGTTTTGCGGCTCCCAGTCTTTTTTTCCCTCTCGGAAACGGGTCCAAGTGGCTCTTTATGTCTTAAAGGTTGCAGACCCCTGCTATAGACAAACAAGCTCCCCAATATCCCCCTGCCCCTTAACCCTGTGCTTTGTAGATACATGAAGCATTCCAGACTCTTCATCAAACTAAATGAAGTGGATCTATCTGCTTTAATTATATGGTAGGTCCCAGTATGGTCATCAAAATAGATATGCATCTTCCAAACTCCTCTCTAAATGAACTGTTTTTTTTTTTTTTTTTTTTTTTTTGTGTACTTCAATGTGCTGTGTCGCAGGGTCATTTTGGGTTAGGGGGATGCCTTTGGAGGATGTTCAAGCTCATCTCTAAAGAGGAAACCTGCTGGAAAAAAAAGCATTCTGCCAATCCTTTTTGGGAATGTTTGGTGCATAGTCACTACGTTCAACTGTTGCAATGGTTACAAAGTAGCACCATTTTAAACGTATGGCATTTTAGCAAATGTCTGGCTAAAATGGATTGGTAAGCACACGTAGCATTATTTAATAAAAAAAAAAAAGGGTAACTCACTTTTAATGGGGAAAAGTATAGCATATAAAATTTTTACACAAACCATATTGTAATTTAATGCTATAAAAATTACCTTTCCTTTTCAAACTGCAGTGTTGCAATTTTCTGTAAAATTCAATGCAATATGGCAACTTTAGGGCCTCCTGTACATGGTGTACAGAACTTTCTCAGAATGTCATTTCCTGCTAGAAGTAATTATAGACCTGTTAGTTTAACTTCTATAGTTGGGAAGATACTGGAGAGTTTAATAAAAGACCACATAGATAAGTTCTTGCTGGAAAAAAATGTTAAACAGCATGGATTCATGAAAGACAGAAGTTGTCAAAGAAATCTAATTTCTTTTAATGAGGAGGTGAGCAAAACCTTGGGACAGAGGGGTGGCGGTGCATGTGGTATACTTGGATTTTGCAAAAGCGTTTGACACAGTTCCCCACACACGATAATGTGTAAAGTAAAGTCTACGGGCTTGTAAAAATCCGTATGTAAATGGATAGAAAAATGATTAAAAGATCATATTCAGGGAGTAGTGGTAATGATTCATACTCTGAATAGTCTAGGGTTGTCAGTGGTGTACCCCAAGGTTCAGTGTTGGGACCCTTACTTTTTTATTTTATATATTTATAAACTATATAGGGTCTGGGATTAAAAAAAAAAAAATCCCATTTCAGTCTTTGCAGATGACACCAAGCTGAGCAGTAGAATAACGTCCTTACAGGATGTCTTCAATTTACAAGCTGACCTCAATGCACTGTTTAATTGGGCAACTATGTGGCAAATGAGGTTTAATGTTGATAAATGTAAGGTTATGCACTTGGGGGCTAAGAATATGTATGCATCATACATACTGGGGGGGGGGGGGTACAACTGGGGGAATCAATGGTGGAGAAGGAGCTGGGAGTTCTGGTAGATCACAAGCTTAATAATGGCATGCAACGCCAAGCTGCGGTTTCTAAAGCGAGGAAAATCCTCTCTTGTATTAAAAAAGGTATAGACTCCAGAGAGAGAGAGATCATATTATCCCGTCACAAATCATTAGTAAGACCTCATCTGGAATATGCAGTTCAGTTTTGGGCACCAATTCACAAAAAGAACATTGGGGAACTGGAGAAGGTACAGAGAAGGGCAACAAAACTGATAAGAGGCATGGAGGAGATCCGCTATGAGGAAAGATTAGAGCAACTGAATGTATTCTCTCGAGAAGAGGAGATTAAGGGGGGATATGATCAACATGTATAAATACATCAGTGGTTCATATAGTGAACTCGGTGTAGAGCTATTCACCCTGAGGTCATCACAGAGGACAAGGGGGCACTCTTTACGCCTGGAGGAAAGGAAATTTAATCCCCAAACACTGAAAGGTTTCTTCACAGTGAGAGCTGTGAAAATGTGGAATAGACTTCCTCAAGAGTTGGTTCTGGCCACCTCAGTGGATTGCTTTAAAAAAAAAAAAAAAAAAAAAGCCTGGATTCTTTCTTAGATACACAGAATATAACTGGTTACTAACATTTTTAGGTAAAGTTGATCCAGGAAATATCTGATTTGCCTCTCTGGGGGGGATCAGGAAGGAATTTTTTTTCCCTGCAGGAGCAAATTGATTTATGCTTTGCTGTGTTTTTTGTTTTTTTTTTTTGCCTTCCTCTGGATCAACTGTGGGTATTTTTTTTTTGCTGGTTGCACTTAATGGACTTTTTGTCTTTTTTTTCAGCCAGATTAACTATGTAACTATGTAAGTCTGCATGATACAAGTCAGACTTTAGGCATCCTCTAACAAAAATGTAATTTT
This sequence comes from Staurois parvus, assembly GCF_062004578.1. NCBI lineage: Eukaryota > Metazoa > Chordata > Amphibia > Anura > Ranidae > Staurois > Staurois parvus. The sequence goes on from NW_028317862.1 coordinate 11,834,383, forward strand.
TAGAAAGATACTTCCAAAATGGTTAAACTGGTTCTAAATGTAAAAGGTTTTTGTTATTTTTTCATATATATACCTTGATACATTCTATGCATTAAGCTAAAAAAAATCCCATGTAAGCTCCCCCCAAACCAGTGCTGTGCGTGTCTGCAGCAGCACTGCTTTTCTCTCCCCTCTTCTCACAGGAGGCTCAGCAGCAGCAGGAGCAAATGGCTCCTGCTGCTCTCAATCAAACACGGGGTGAGGCTGAGCCGCACTGTGTGTCAATATGAGTCAGGCAGCTTGCTATGGGGGCACTCAGAAGGTAGGAAGCGCCAGGAGCACTGGCAGGGGACCCCAGAAGAGGAGGATTAGGCTGATCTGTGCAAAACAGTTGCACAGAGCAGGTATGACGTTTATTATTTTAGAAAAAAATAAACTAAACTTTTACAATCACTTTACTTTTTATGGCTAGGTTCACACCTGCAGTTTTCATCAGATCCGTTTCTACAGTGCGTTTTTCATTTTTGCACTTGTTTTTGATGCGTTTTGCATTTTTTTTCTTGTCACTAAGCAGATTTAAAACTCAAAATGCAGCAAAAATGCATTACATGCTTTTTCTGCAGCATTTCCATTGAAGTCTATAGAACCAAAAATGCAACTTTTTGCAGCTAGCTGCTATTTATTGTATGTTTTACAGCAGATGGAGAGCAAAATTGCATGGAGGGGCCCAAGAAAATTTTTGCCCAAGGTCCAATCAATATTATTATTATTATACAGTATTTATATAGCGCCAAAGGGTTTGCTCAGCGCTGTACAGTAGCAAGGGGGACAGAACATGAGACAAGACAGTAACAATACAATACACGAGGGTTTGAGGGCCCTGCTCTTTTGCCAAGGGCGGAGGTATAGATGGAGAAGAGGAGGGGCCCGAGGACAGAGCCTTGGGGGACCCCGACAGAGAGGGGGAGGGAGGAAGAGGTGGCAGTGTTGTAGGTGACACTGAAGGAGCGTTGGGAAAGGAGGGAGGAGAACCAGGAGAGAGCAGCGTCCCAGATGCCAAGGGAGTGCAGTTTGGCAAATATTAAAGACCGCTCTGAGCGCAGCCATGGCTGCTGGTTTCCCTACTCCCCGCTGGCTTCCCAACACTCCACTGGCTTCCCACTGCCACTGATGCACTGCTGTACAGACAGCTGGTCCAGATAGGACGGAGATCGTGCTGATAGCGATCACCCCCATCCCGCGCACAGAGCCTTCCTGCCCCCAGTCTTTCTCCAAGTGCCCTGGTATGCCTGGTTCCATCCCCCCTTCTGTCTGTGCACCTCACAGGGGGCATAAGATTGGAGCCCCCTTCTGGCCATGATGCTCCTGAAACCCCCCCTTCCAGCAAGTAGACAGGCTCAGAGAAGCAGGGAGCATAGTCCGGATCATGCAGCAGCCAGCTACATACACTGCCCACTGCTAGACAAAGCCCCCCTGAACACATATGTGCAGCAGAAAAAGGCTGGGCTTTTCTGCCCACATCCCTCCTGCCACGCCACCTTAAAGGAGAATTGTGCAAAAAAAAAAAAAAAAAAAAAGTTTCTTGCTTCCCGTCCACCCTATAGCAGTAATACTGCTACAGGGCAGCACGGGTGCGCAAAATCACGTATGTATACGTGATTTTGCATTTCTGAGTAGGGGGCTATTCGCGGCCTCGGCCTTCAATCACCGGGTCCCGGTTACCAATGGAGGGAGAGAACTGCATGTAAATAATACAGTTCTCTCCCCTGTCAGCTCCTGCACACTGCTATGCATAGCCTTGCACAGCAGAGCCATACAAAGCAGTGTGCTTACAGTGAAGCACACACAACACACAGTTAACCCTTTGATTGCCCTACATGTTAGCCCCTTCCTGCCCAGTGTAATTAGTACAGTGTCAGTGCTTTTTCATAGCAGTGATCACTGTATTGGTCTCACTGGGGATGTCAGTGACACCAAGTCAGTTCCCCCCAGTGTCAGAATGCCTGCCGCAGTCCCGCTATAAGTCGCTGATCGCCGCCATTACCAGTATCTCACAGAAGTGAGTACACCCCTCACATTTTTGTAAATATTTTATTTTTTTTCATGTGACAACACTGAAGAAATGACACTTTGCTACAATGTAAAGTAGTGAGTGTACAGCTTGTATAACAGTGTAAATTTGCTGTCCGCTCAAAATAACTCAACAAACAGCTATTAATGTCTAACCGCTGGCAACAAGACCAACAATTTTGAGAAAAAAAACAATATTTTTTACACTTTGCTATTAAACATGTCCAGTAAAAAAAATTTAAAAAATAAAATTTTGTCATAAATTTATGTCAAAATGTATTCTGTTACATGTCTTTGCTAAAAAAAAAAAAAAAAATCCCAATATGTGTCAATTAATTCGTTTACGTGAAAGTTATAGTGTTTACAAATGGTGGTATATACAGTATCTCCCAGAAGTGAGTACACCCCCTCACATTTTTGTAAATATTTTATTCTATCTTTTCATGTGACAACACTGAAGAAATTATACTTTGCTACAATGTAAAGTAGTGAGTGTACAGCTTGTATAACAGTGGAAATTTGCTGTCCCCTCAAAATAACTCAACACACAGCCATTAATGTCTAAACCGCTGGTAACAAAAGTGAGTACACCTCTAAGTGACAATGTCCAAATTGGGCCCAAAGTGTCAATATTTTGTGTGGCCACCATTATTTTCCAGCACTGCCTTAACCCTTTTGGGCATGGAGTTCAACAGAGCTTCATAAGTTGTCACTGGAGTCCTCTTCCACTCCTCCATGGCAACATCACGGAGCTGGTGGATGTTAGAGACCTTTCGCTCCTGCACCTTCCATTTGAGGATGCCCCACAGATGCTCAATAGGGTTTAGGTCTGGAGACATGCTTGGCCAGTCCATTACCTTTACCCTCAGCTTCTTTAGCAAGGCAGTGGTCTTGGAGGTGTGTTTGGGGTCGTTATCATGTTGGAATGCTGCCCTGCTGCCCAGTCTCTGAAGGGACAGGATCTTGCTCTGCTTCAGTATGTCACAGTACATGTTGGCATTCATGGTTCCCTCAATGAACTGTAGCTCCCCATTGACGGCAGCACTCATGCAGCTCCAGTCCATGACATTCCCACCACCATGCTTGACTGTAGGCAAGACACACTTGTCTTTGTACTCCTCACCTGGTTTCCGCCACACACGCTTGACACCATCTGAACCAAATCAGTTTATCTTGGTCTCATCAGACCACAGGGTATGGTTCCAGTAATCCATGTCCTTAGTCTGCTAGTCTTCCACAAACTGTGTGCTGGCTTTCTTATGCATCATCTTTAGAAGAGGCTTCCTTTTTTTTCAGATCCTCAGAGAGTTCTTTGCCATGAGGTGCCATGTTGAACTTCCAGTGACCAGTATGAGAGAGTGAGAGCAATAACACCAAAATTAACATGCCTGCTGCCCATTCACACCTGAGACCTTGTAACACTAAGGAGTCATGTGACACCTGGGCGGGAAAATGGCTAATTGGGCCCAATGTGGACATTTTCACTTAGAGGTGTACTCACTTTTGTTGCCAGCGGTTTTGACATTAATGACTGTGTGTTGAGTTATTTTGAGGGGACAGCAAATTTACACTGTTATACAAGCTGTACACTCACTAGCAAAGTGTAATTTCTTCAGTGTTGTCACATGAAAAGATAGAATAAAATATTTACAAAAATGTGAGGGGTTGTACTCACTTCTGGGAGATACTGTATATACCACCATTTGTAAACACTATAACTTTCACGTAAACCAATTAATTTACACATATTGGGATTTTTTTTTTTTTTTTTTTTTAGCAAAGACATGTAGCAGAATACATTTTGACATAAATTTATGACACAATTTTATTTTTTAAATTTTTTTACTGGACATGTTTAATAGCAAAAAGTAAAAAATATTGTTTTTTTTCTCAAAATTGTTGGTCTTTTTTTTTATAGCACAAAATATAACAAACACACAGGCAATCATATACCACTGAAAGAAAGCTCTATTTGTGGGGAAAAAAGGACGTAAATTTCATTTGGATACAGTGTTGCATGACCACGCAATTGTCAGTTAAAGTTAAAGCACCGTATCGAAAAAAATGGCCTGATCAGGAAGGGGTGGGAGGGGGTAAAACCTCTGGAGGGCAAGTAGTTAAATCCACAAGTGCTATTTTGTACAACTACTATTCTGTTATATTGGCTTTTGAAGTTTGCAAATGCAATTTGCAGACTGGATGAAAGGTTTAGCACTGGGAAACACTTTTTGAAAGATGAATTGTGCATTTTATATACAACTATATAAATCAGACCAAAATAAGGGACAAAGGAGGAAAGAGGGACTTTGTTTCAAATCAGGGACAGTTGGGAGGTATAATTTACCCCATATTAACTATTATTAATAAACACTGCAAGTACAGACCTGACAGAAATCCAGTGCACTTCTATCATCCTGTTAAAGCTGACAACACTGACTTTTCTGTTCTGAAATCGTAAGCCACATTGTCAGCTTTACTTGCTGGACTACCTAACTTTACCTCTCTCTGTCCCCGTCCACATTCGGACATTGATTCCTTTCCCTGCAAAACAATGCTGTCTTGACTGCCAAGAGCTGGCCTTAGAGATGCGGAGCTCCCAGTAGCTGCCTTGGCAAGAATTAACTACCTGCCGACCGCAGATAGCCGAATGACGGTTGCACTGCGGCCGGCCAGTTCTGGGTGGACGTCATATGACGTCCTCCCAGAACGCGCTCTCCTGCGCGCCCCCGGCGATCTCTGTGATCGCTGTGTCCTACGGACACAGCTGATCACGTGACGTGGTAAAAGGCCAATCACAGCGGCCTTTTACCACGTGATCAGCCGTGTCCAATGACACGCTGATCACCGGGAAATAGAAATGCCGGTTCTCGGCTGCACTTTCCTCACGCTGTCAGAGCGTGAGGAAAGTGCTGCCGAAAACCGGCAGTTGTCAGAGCGGGGATCGGCACCGATCATCAGGATCACTGATCATCAGTGCCCTGATGATCGGTGCCCAGCAGTGCCACACACAAGCTCCGCCCACCTGTGCCCAGCAGTGCACTCACCTGTGCCCAGCAATGCACCCACCTGTGCCCAGCAGTGCCACCCACCTGTGCCCAGCAGTGCCACCCACCTGTGCCCACCCACCTGTGCCCAGTAGTGCCACCCACCTGTGCCCACCAGTGCCACCCACCTGTGCCCACCAGTTCCACCCACCTGCGCCCACCAGTGCCACCCATCAGTGCAGCCCAGCAGTGCTGCCAGTCAGTGCCTCCAGTCAGTGCCCAGCAGTGATGTCAGTGCCACCTATCAGTGCTGTCTATCAGCACCCATTATCAGTGTCACCTATCAGTGCCACCAATCAGTGCCGCATATCAGTGCCACCTATCCGTGACACCTCATTAGTGCTGCCTATCAGTGCAGCCTATCCGTGCCACCACATTAGTGCTGCCTATCAGTGCCGCCTATCAGTGCCGCCTATCAGTGCCCTTCAATGCTGCCTATCAGTGCCCATCAGTGCCGCCTATCAGTGCCCATCAGTGCTGCCTCATCAACGCACATCAGTGAAGGAGAAAAATTACCTGTTTAAAAAATTTTATAATAGAAACAAAGAAACGTTTTTTTTTTTTTGTGCTTATAGCACAAAAAGTAAAGCGCCCAGCAGCGATTAAATACCACCAAAAGAAAGCTCTATTTGTGAGAAAAAAATGATAAAAATTTCATATGGGTACAATCTTGCATGACCGCGCAATTGTCATTCAAAGTGCGACAGTGCTGAAAGCTGAAAATTGGCCTGGTACATAAGGGGGTATAAGTGCCTGGTAGGCAAGTGGTTAAACAAGGTAAAAGGAAAATTAAATAATTCTGGGACATTCTCTAAAAGAGGTTTGGGGATATTATTATTATTAGACAGGATTTATATATCACCAACAGTTTGCTCAGCACTTTACAATATAACAGGAGACAATACAGCAACAATACAGTTCAATACAAGAGGGATAGGAGGGCCTGATCCTTGGAGCTTACAATCTAAGAATTTTGGTAATACCTGGACTTACTGTTGGGGATAAATGCCTTGACTTACTGTTGGAGAGTGAGTGTTACAATCTGATTTCTAGGTAACTGTTGTAGCCTAATATTCTGAACAATATATATTTAAATATACTGTATATATGTAGATTGGCTGTATATATGTAGATTGGCTCTGCATTCATAATACACAATGCACAAAACATAACCGTGTCCCAACAGCAGAGGGCAGAAGCTGCTCAGTAATTTTAGCTGATCTGCCTATATAAGAGGAGGAACAGAGTACAAATGAGGCAATTCTTATATTTCACTTTAGAAAAACTTTTATTTAGCATGTGTTGTCAAAGCTGATCAGAAAATTTAATACACAAATAAGGCAAACTTTGTTTTTATGTAATTACCAAAATAATTGCTTACATACTGTTTCTGTTAATCTGCAAAGAATAATATAATACATGTGTCGCTAAAACCTGGGTTTAGGAGTTTGGTCATTTTTCATAGGATGACACCAATCCTACTGCATGTAGTCAACATAAACAACAATGTGCTGATTGATCACAATTTTTTTAACATCAATTTTTATTAAGCTTTTTTTGAAGTGCACGTATGACATATGATGAGTATTACCTGCATAGGAACCTTACAAATGTATAGGACACTTGTATAGTCTTCTTTACCATTGCACAGTTAACAAAACCAATAACCAAACAGAAATGCAAACTCCATGTGGCAGGTTCTAATGGTTATCATATAGCCAGAAAGCAATCCTATATATTACGCCAAGGCATATTTACTCATGTGAGAGTGAGATGCCCAATTACTGTCTCTCTCTATACCTGGCACTGTTGACTTGCAGTAAGTACCATAACAGAAATAAATGGGTCACATCTGAAGAAGCTTATCCATAATCAATTGAATGGGAATTCGCCCCAGGGCTTCCAATCAGGTTTGCCCAATAATCATACATTTCCTGTTGACTATACAGGGTTGATATGCTAATTTCTCATGTATCAGTGTGCAGTTTGCCTATTCCATCCACTGTTATGTCATAGTGGGACGAGGGGACTACCAGAAATAAGCTAGCAATTTACAAGCAATAAATAAAGAGAAGTCCTGATATAGCAATAAATATAGGCGGCAGGAACATTTCCTCATCTCAGGTTCCCAGGAGACAACAGATCCTGGAGTAAGGAAATGTTTAAATATTAAGAATATCTTTTGTAAAACGGTAGTCGGATATTGGAAAAGATTTGGACACCTCCAGTACACCTATAATAAATCCCCCTTGTCTTTATTGCATTTGGGAAAGATGGGAGAGTCTACCCCAGCTAAAAAGTTGAACTGGTGGTCGATATGCCTGGAGCAGGAGGTATTTTTGTTGATTTTTGTGCAGTGGACAGAGAAGGTGTGAGGTTAGATAATTCACAGGGCAAAAACTCAAGAGTCTCACAGCTTTTCAAAAATGAGACTTAAATAGCCAAAATCTGATTTTAACAGGGCAGTGGGGTATCTTCATAATTGCCATAGCACATGCGTAGACCCAGGAGCTGAAATATACAGATCTCTACAATAGTGAGATGTAGGAAACTCTCTGATGGGTCAGCTTATTGTATTGTAACTGTACAGTCTCCCCTTATTTTGTAAAGCACTATTGGCACTATAGAAACCCTGTATATCAATAAAACAATGAATCGGTGTGGCCTAGTTGTACATATGAGCAGGGACATATTTCCCATACCAATACCCGTGAGCCAGACCTGGTTCTATTCTATATTTTGGGTGGCATAGGAGAGGAGGCGGGATATGCAGCATGCAATTGAACATTGCGACTACATTTCTAATTCCCTTTTTACTTAAAGCGATTCTAAAGGTTCTTTTTTTTTTTTTTGTTAACAAACATGTTATACTTACCTGCTGTGTGCAGTTGTTTTTTTTGCATAGAGCAGCCTGGATCCTCCTCTTCTTGGGTCCCCTGCAGGCTCTCCTGCCTCCCATAGCAGCTTGCTATGGTGCACCCGCTGCTCCGTGTGTCCATTCACACACAAACCGTGGCTTGGCCCCATCCCCTTTCTCTCCTGATTGGCTGACTGGCTGTGATTGACAGCAGCGGGAGCCAATGGCAGAGACAAGGGACAGCCGAGGCTGCCATTCACATAACTGGATAGCACTGGGGCTTAGGTATGTATTGAGGTGGCTGGGGCACTGCTGCACATAGAAGTTTTTTACCTTCATGCATAGAATACATGAAGGTAAAAAACCTTGAACCTTTATACATTTGGCATACCCCTTACCGTTGCATTTTGGAGTAGAGCATCTGAAATCACCATTGGCAGCTTGATGGTGGGTACATGCTCATGATCTAAAGTTGGAGCACAGCCAAGGCATCTATTGTGCACTCCAGCCCCAACATACTGTAGATTCACTTCAAAAGTAATCTGTCAAAAGAGAATAATATAGGTTGCCTTTGTTGACCTCTCCTTTTGAGAATGCTAGTTCCATAGCTGTCACTTTGGTGCTTTACCTCCAATACTCACCATGTCATTGACCTGCAACAAATATTGAGATTAGGAATTCTGACACTTGTTTACAGCATGCTTTTCCAGGTCTGTGACTTCAAACTACTGAATTCAGGCACAGTGGTGTCTCCTGCTTTTTTAAAAGTGGGCAAGCAATGGTAGCCCTCAAAATACTATCATGGCATGAAGATGAGTCAGTTTATGGAAACCGCTGCAATAAGGTCTCCAAATGTGCTCACTGGGAATACACTATATATTCCCATTAAATACAGTCCTTAATATGAAAGCATTCCAATTTATCTGCTTGCGTTTTCTAGCAGTCTTCATTTAGTCTAATGGAAATTTCATTAACCTTAAATATTTATAGTCTATATTCCTGTGATACAGATCTTTGCATTCAATGGCAACCTATTCTACGTGCCTGATTTAAAATGTGGAAATCATCGATCCAGTTGTAGGAAATAATTAAATAAAACATTAGACTTATGATATGGAAAATCCATTGGTTGGCTACTGGCAGAAAGGTCACTTGTTAATACAGATTTGGCTTGTTATTTTGTATCATTTATTATTCATAGGTTATCCTGTCTGTGATGTAATATAACAGCAAAAACACTGTTACATATTGACAAGCGTGTGCATATTCAGGTTTTATTCTCTGAGCCAGGTTTTGAATCTGAATTTCAGCTTTTTTTTTATATTGGTCCAACTTGAGGGCTACCATTGCTTGCCCACTTTTAAAAAAGCAGGAGACACCGCTGTGCCTGAATTCAGTAGTTTGAAGTCACAGACCTGGAAAAGCAGGCTGTAAACAAGGGTCAGAATTCTTAATTCCAATATTTGTTGCAGGTCAGTGACAGTGAGTATTGAAGGTAAAGCAACACATATACTGTATATATTCCATTAGCTGTGGGATCCCAATGAAGAGCTGATACTATTTCCAGGCAGCTGCCCTGCTGGATAGTGACCACAGGAGATTGTCCACATGGGTGCTATTCACAGAACGCCTTGCATTATTCACAATGAATGCAAGAATCCTCTGATTGGACAAGATGGGGAGGCAAGGTGGTGTTATTACAATCTCAACCTCATCCAATCGGGAAAAGTCTTATATCATTGAGAAAATTACATAGCTCTCTCTAAATGGTGCTTGTGCCGAATGAGCGATTACCTGTGTTCGCTATGAAGCAGGGCAGCCAATCAACACAGGACATGGAAGAAAGCTCGATAGTGAGGTAGCGGTAGCTACTACAATAATTATTGATTTCACAGGCATCCTACAGGTATGGAATATGTATATTTATCCATGTCACCATGGACCAATGTCACTATGCAAAAAAAAAAATGAAATTCAGATTTAAAAGATAAGCTCACCTTTCAAAACATGTTACACCCATATATCCGGGTGTAACATGCAACATGTTATAAATAGACCGGCTGACATTCCCCCTGCTTTGACAGCTTGCAGGGGATCTTCTCCCGCTAGCTGTCAAAATGTAAAAAAAAAAAAAAAACGTGGCTGTGTGGAACTCCACCCACCCGGATCATTCATTCACAATCCTCTGTGAATGAGAAACTACAAGTCCAAACAGCCATAGCAGCTGTCGGCTTGTAGTTCTCAATGAACTACCACAGCACTGCGGAGCACCGTGGTAGTTCATTGAGTCTTCCTATCAGTATATCTGCTTGCCCGTACATCCCATATGGGCAAGCAGATATACTGACAGGTCTGCAGGAGACATGCATGGTACCAGATCTGCTGATCGCTGGTGCAATGCTTTACAGGCTCCTGCAACATAAAATAATAAATGCACACTTCCTTATCTGCAAAAAAATGTGCATTTATTATTTTTTAGCAAAAGGTGAACTTATCCTTTAAACAAAAAAATGTCAGCTGGTTACAATACACTGTGCTTCAGCAAACTAAATACCATTCAATTAGGATTTGAATCTACTTTAAATATTAGATATTCTAAGTGTTAGAATGAAATTAAAATAGCTTCTGCAAATGATAAACTAGTAATAATGGTAGGATGTATCAGCTTTTGCAGTATAGATGTTTTAATTATGATGCTTTCATTAAGTCAGTAAGCAGAGACCTGCCTGAATAGAAGCATTTCCTGGCAGTGATAAAGCATCAAGCCCTTATCAATATATATCAAATAGCACAATGTATTGCTCATGGTATGAAAATACATCCTGTATGTATTTAAGACAGCATCTGATTTTGGATAAAATTTCTGGAAACGATCAGACAGTGCATCGGTGAAAGGGAAACTGTCAGGACTGATATGTGATCTTCTACTGCAGTGGTTAGAATGTTGGCCTTGTGGTGCTGGGATACTAGATATAGTAGCAAAAGATACTGTGTGCATGCTCTTTATGTCAGTTTATGGTTTGCCTCCTGGTGATAGCATTTTCTTCTTTAATCCAAAACCAGTGGTTCTAGTGGTTTTACTGATTTCCACTCAAACTGTCCTTACTCTAAGCTCAATTCACGAAGCTTTAAACAAGGATACGTATATTTATTTTCAGCCACATCGCTATAAAATCTCTTTAGACTCGGCTGGAAAATAACTGTCACTTGTTTGAAAATAGGTTTCTTTATCCTGGTGCTTCAGCTTTGTGAATTGAGCCTTTTTTGTGTAGAGATCCAGTGACTCCTGATCATCTTCCATGGATGGCTGCCAGTGCTATGTACAGGCAGTAGAGTCTTTTCTTTCAGCCCGGGCACAGACCCAGCAACAGCCATCTGTTGGTCTAAAATGGAGAGCTGAAGCATAGGCAAATGTCCGCGTGACTCTGACATTACCAATGACTAGTAAAAACTCTGTTCTGAAAGGTTCCTGCTCATCCTTTTAACCTTCAGTACCTTTGAGAGGTCTTCTTGGTCCTGCTTGCCTCTTTGCTGTCAGTCTATAATGTTCTTTGTGATGAAACATTGCACGAATACTGCAAGTTCTGACTGATGGGTGTCAGTATAATCCACCAAACTGCTGCCTGCCCCAATGTCTGCCAGTTCACAAACTGCAGGGTCATTTCTACTTGATATTTACAGTAGAGGCCTTGTTCACATGGGCTTCGGCTTGTGTAGGAGCACTGTATACAGCAATCTTTTTCAAAGCATTTGAGAAGCTTTTGGCAAGGTTTATTGAAGCTTATACAGAACATTTCAGTTCCAGTTTAGGGATATTATTATTATTATACAGTAAATGCAGTTCGTAATAGAAGTGCTCTCTCTTTGACCACTTGCCTACCTGGCACTTATACCCCCTTCTTTACCAGGCCAATTTTCAGCTTTCAGCGCTGTCACATTTTGATTGACAATTGTGCGGTCATGCAACATTGTACCTATATGAAATTTTTATCATTTTTTTTTCTCACAAATAGAGCTATCTTTTGGTGGTATTTACTTGACGCTGGGTGTTTTACTTTTTGTGCTATAAACAAAAAATTGTAAAACATTTTGAAAAAAAAAACGTTTCTTTGTTTCTATTATAAAATGTTTCAAACAGGTAATTTTTCTCCTTCACTGATGTGCGTTGATGAGGCAGCACTGATGGGCACTCATAGGCGGCACTGAAGGGCACTGATAGGCAGCACTGAAGGGCACTGATAGACAGCACTGACTGGCCTCACTGCTGGGCACTGACTGGCGGCACTGCTAGGCATTGACTGGTGCAACTGCTGGGCACTGACTGGCACAACCGCTGGGCACTAACTGGTGGCACTGCTGGGCAGCACTGCTGGGCTGCACTGATGGGCACTGGTGGGTGGCACTGGTGAGCACAGGTGCGTGGCACTGCTGGGCACAAGTAGGTGGCACAGGTGGATAGCACTGCCGGGTGGCACTGCTGGGCACAGGTGTTTGGCACTACTAGGCACTGCTGGGCACAGGTAGGTGGCACAGGTGGATGGCACTGCTGGGTGGTACTGCTGGGCACAGGTGTGTGGCACTACTAGGCACTGCTGGGCACAGGTGAGCATCACTGCTGGACACGTGGGTGGCACTGCTGGGCACATGTGGGCAGAACTGGTGGGTGGCACTGCTGGGCAGAACTGGTGGGTGGCACTGCTGGGCACTGATCATCAGGGCACTAATCATCAGTGCCCTGATGATCGGTGCCGATCCCTGCTCTGACAACTGCCGGTTCTCGGCAGTACTTTCCTCACTCTCTGACAGCATAAGGAAAGTGCAGCCGAGAACCGGCAATTGCATTTCCCTGTGATCAGCGTGTCATTTGACATGGCTGATCACGTGGTAAAAGGCCGCTGTGATTGGCCTTTTACCACATCACGGGATCAGCTGTGTCTGTAGGACACAGCGATCACTGAGATCGCCGGGGGCGCACAGGAGAGCGCATTCTGGGAGAACGTCATATGACGCCCTCCCAGAACTGGCCAGTCGCAGTGTACCCATCATTTGGCTATCTGCGGTCGGCAACTACTTAAACAAGGTTCTGTCAGGCCTCAGCCTTAAGCCCCATACACACGATGAGAATATGAAAGGTTACTTAACCATTAGCCGCCCGGCCAATGGCCGTTTGGTGGCTTCAAAAGTGTCTCTGCACTCCGGGTGCACGCCATTTGGCGTGCTCCCGCACATGCGCAATTTGCGCTAATGCAGAGCGGCGCAGCAGTGTGATTTGTCACCGGCCGTGCACCTCGGACACGGCCGATGACAGATCCGAGTACCGGCTCCCGTTGCTGGTACCATGTGACCTGCTGTGACCAATCGCAGCAGGTCACATGACAGTTGTATACAATGGATGGCTTCATTCATGATGCCATCCATTGTATACTAGTGCCTAGCTGTGAATGGTCACAGCTAATCACATGCACATGTCATGTGATTAGCTGTGACCAAATCACAGCTAAGCACAACAAAAAAAAAAAAAGAAAAAAAAAAAAAAAAGCTGAATGAATCGATTTCATTCAGGTAAATGCTTGCTTATAGCAAAGTAATTCTTTGCTATAAGCAAATTGTGTAAAAAAAAAAAAAAAATACTGATCACTTCCCCAAAGTAGTACAATGTTACTATGGTAACATTGTACTACTTTGGTCATAGTAAAATATGAAAAAAAAAATCTTAAATTTTTTTTAAAAAAATTTAATAAAAAATTAAATATAATAAAAAAATTAAAAAAAATTAAAAAAAAAAATGTTTTTTTTCCATACTGTCACCAGTCAGTGTCCCTGTTCACCGCCATGCCAGTTATATGATGACGCTGTACTGCACTGGTGACAGTATGTAAAAATAGTGAAAATAATTTTATTAATTTTTTCATTTTCTGAAAAATTATGACAAAAAAATACAACTTAAAAAAACTTGCCATGCCTCTTATGAAGTACGTCGGACTGTCTACTCTGCAAAAAGGGGTCATTTAGGGATATCTGTACTATTCTGACATTCTTGGACCTCAAGAAATTAGATTGGCTGTCAGTACTTCAGGATTGATCAATATTCAGATCTATACCATAGTTTGTGAACTCTATAACTTTCCTACAAACTAAAAAATACATCCTAATTTGGGTTATTTTCACCAAAGACATGTAGCAGAATACATCTCGGCCTAAATTTATGAAGAACAATTATTTATTTGTAAACTTTTATAACAGAAACAAAGAAAAATGTGTTTTTTTTTCAAAATTTTTGGTCTTTTTTTTGTTAATTTAGCAAAAAATAAAAACCCCAGCGGTGATTAAATACCACCAAAAGAAAGCTCTTGTCATTCAAAGTGTGAGAGCACTGCAACCTGAAAAATGGCCTGGGCAGGAAGGTGTAAAATTGCATGGTATTGAAACGGTTAAGATACGAAAATTCTCGTACAAAAGAAAAGATTTTCAAAACTGATGGCATGCATTTGTATTGTATTTTTGGACGGCTACTGTACTGAATCAACGAAAATTGTACGATCTGGTATTGTATGATAAAAATTTTCGCAGTTGTCCCTTCGGATATCATCGCATGAATTATCGTGATCGCCTTTCAAAAGCTGTATACTAACGACCGATTATTGGATGATCGGTCCTCGTACGAAAATTTTTCTACGATTTTCTTATCGTGTGTACAGGGCATTGAAGTAGTATTAAACCCAAAAGTAAACATTTATTATATTGCAGATTACCAATTCTTAGATGTGATTGCTCCATTTGTTTTCTTTTTTAGGCTTTCATTCTTTTACTTTTATCTGGCGATTCAGCAAGTAAATCCTACCAGACCCATCAGAGTATTCTTTACAGCTACCTTCTAGCCAGACTATAGGGTGCACATTACGGTGACCTGTTTGGGACTAAGGTAATACCTGAGGGGTTATCTTGTTAAAGGAAATCTATAGTCACAGCATATACTTTATTTTTTTTAACATCAGCATTGTAATACAAACAATAGTAATAATTGACAATCCAATATATGTTTTTTTGAAAAATCTCTCCCTGGATTTCCTGCATACTTTGCAACTTATCCTTTCTATTTACTTTCCTTTTCTAAAGACATTTTTCTAAACACTTTTATAAACACATCCCTTGGAGCCATTTAGGTAAAAAGGCCACATCTTTTTTTAGTTTAAAACCCAATTTCCATTCAAGAAGAAATAGGTTATGAAACTTGCCAATTTCTCTTAATCGAATGATGCTTTGGGAGGTTCAATATACATTTGGGGGTACCACGCAACCTAGTAAACAGTTTACTTATGAGGGCAATAAAAGCTGCATTTTAATGTGCAAAACCTTGTGTTGTTTGTATTTTTTTTTTAATACATATTTTGTATGCATGTTCGATTTACTCTCTGTGGGGTCAGTAAGTCCCTGCACCAAGAAAATGTCCATGCCCGATTTTGAATTATATGAATTGAAAGAGTGGACCTGTCAATCATCTGCACGCCCTCCATTCATAGATTGTGTGTCAGTTAGAGAAGCTGTAGTATCGGCTGCTATAAATGGAAGCACTTCACACCATCACCACAAAAAAAAAAAGAGAAAATGCAGAAGCTGGGCACACTCGTACATTGATAAATGCAAATGACAGCTCCCTCAGTTCTAATAATTCCCAACATTTTACCTGGAAGTATGCAGCAGTGGGGGTAAGGTAAAATCGATGGAGGAACATTTCCAGAAAACAAGGAGCCAGCAGCAAGAGGAACACAGTGAAATATTATTATGTTATGTTCCTTTTGCTGACTTTTGTACGTTTTATTTTGACCACTCTTAGGCTTTAATTAATAAAGGTCTGAAAGTTTTTCTTTCTTCTAATACCGTCACAAGTAGCAGTTGCACCAAACTGTGATATGTACACCCAGCAAGCAGTAATCTCCAGGGGACAGGTTATTTATGGTGTAAGCTGGCTGACGTGGCTGCCTGTTGAGACCTACATTAATGTAATAAGGTAAATTTAGAATAACATTTGATCATTTGGTATTGTACTGGAAGATTCAGTAGTTTCCACATTATGATGGAGTATGAGATACATCATAATAATAGCAGTTACTGTAATAATATGTACAGTGTTGTCTTATGTTATCAGCCATAGTAATTTGCACTTCTATTCTCTTCTGCAACACCACAAAGAAGGTGTAACTCTCTTGCAAGGGCCCTCCAATAGACACTTCAGCATGGAGTTGTGATATCTTTATTTGGTTTTGTAATGTCAGTTGTTGGGTCAACCTGGGATCTCTAACTGGAACATCTTACTCCTAAGGTCTCTGAGATATCCAAAACGTAAGTGTGTTGTTCAAGCTCCCGCACTAGGGTCCACAGTGTGGAGCAGGTAACTTATTTTAACTCTACAAAGACAAAAGGGTTCTAGAACCCTCCAAAGACTATAGGTTACAAATCTGTTGCCTTACACTGGTTTATGAATGTCTCTGGGAGGAGATTGCTGCATGAGGCAGGCTTTACTTGGTATATCAAGTGTTTTCAGGCGAGTGCTAGATAATAAAAGGGAATTGGTCACAGGTAACAGATAGTTCAGTGTGTTGGAGAGGCCTCATTGACTAGATATCTTCTCTGCTGTGCCAAAGACAATCCCCAAAAACATGAATGGAACCTCTCCAATTGGCCTCCTGAACTTGAGATGAACCTAGGTGCAATGGTGGCAGGTGCACTCCTGGGCATTTGTAAGCACTGACAATAACTGTATAGCAATAAAGGAATATGTCAATGACAGGATGTACAGACGTGAGGTCAGAAAATCTGCTGCATTAGATAACAGCACATATTACAAGTAAGTGGCCTATGTCTGACTTCAAGGACAAAAGTGCTACCCATAACAAGTGTGAGCTCTGGTAACAAAGGGAGATTTGAAAAGCTCCTTCCTTAAGAATGAGAAATTACACAAAGTATGGGCAAGTGAAGCTCTGCCATCTCATTACAGATGTTATATTATACAGATATGGTAAAACCGGTCTAATGGCCAAGGAACAAGAGCCATGTCATAGAGATACCTCCATGGGATCAGTGGCAGGATGAGGTCAACCAGTGCCCAGGGCAAAGATGCCAGATTGTGCCCCCCCCCCCATGCAAAAATAACGCCCAGCATTGTAGTCATTGTACACAATAACCCTCTGCATTGCTATCAGGGGGGTCAGTGTATGCAATAATAACCCCCCAGCACAGGTGTCAGTGAACGCCGTAATAACCCCCAGCACAGCGGTCAGTGGACATATTAATATCCCCCAGGAAAGATGTCAGTAGATGCCATAGTAACCCCCAGGACAGATGTCAGTGAATGCCATAGTAACCCCCACCTCAGGTGTTAGTGAACGTCGTAATAACCCCCAGCACAGGTGTCAGTGGACATATTAATATCCCCCAGGACAGATGTCAGTGGATGCCATAGTAACCTCCACCTCAGGTGTTAGTGAACGCCGTAATAACCCCCAGCACAGGTGTCAGTGGAAGCCATAATAACCCCAGCACAGGTGTCACTGCATGCAATAACTCCCAGCACTAATGTCAGTGGATGCCATAATAACCCCCAGCACAGATTTCATCGCATGTAATAGTAATCCCCAGCACAGGTGGCATTGGACACAATAACCCCCAGTATTGATGTCCGTGGATGCTATAACAACCCCCAGCACAAGTGTCAGTATTATTAACCCCCTTTCCTACATTGGTGGTCAGTGGCGCTGAAATTTAACCCCTCCCTTGACCACCAATGTGGAGAGAGAGAGTGTGGGAAAGGGGGGGTTAACATTCACTGCCATGAGAGCCATTCCAAGGTGGTGGTGGTGGTTGACATTCACTGTCATGAGGACCAGTGCAAGGTGGGGGATGGGGGTTAACACTCACTGCCCCTGACCACCAATGCAAGGGGGAGGGGGGGGGGTCAGCGTGGCAGTGAAAATTAACCTCCCATCCCCCACCTGCATTCATGGTCTTGGCAATCCTAACCCCTTCCTCAATTCCATCCTGCTCCATTCCCATATTTGCTATGCTGAGCAGCAGCTAAACTAATCAGTGTTATAAAATACCACTAGCTGAGCTTGCCTCGGCAGACACTCGCTCCTGCTCAGCTCACATCTTCACCTTCCAGGTGGGTGGGGGGCAAGATCTTCAGGGCTGGCCATTCGGGTAGCTGGAGAGTGGAGGTCTCAGTGCCCCCTCTGCACATAGCTCCCAGGGCATGTGTCCCTTCTGCCAACCCCTTGTCCTGGCCCTGCATGGGATACGTTGGATTTGCTCATAGACAAAATCCTAGACCTCTGTTCCAGGTGATGTGAACCAAGAGTGACCATGAAAAGTGTATTTCATTGGGTGGACTAAGACAGCAAAATGAGTCTGGAGCTTTGACAATGTCCAGTTGTTTTAAAGGCTGGGAAAGTCCTTTAGCTGTCTAGAGTGCCAATAATAATGTCCTTGGACTCTGGGATCTTCATGGTCATCAAGAGAACTTCAGGATATCTAGCAAGAATAAATGGATCACTTTATTTACATACAGAGTTAAACATAAAACTATCTACTGGCCAAATTTTGCAGCCATTCTCATTGTTCACCGCATTCTCACATACAAAACCGCCCCCCCAACATAAAACTACATTAATATAATAGAAATGTTTGGAGTGGATGACTGGAACTGGCAGAATCTGTTACTGCCTAGTAAGTAAATATTAGCTAAAATGACATCTGTAAGTTCATGTCGTGAAATTTTTATGCTTCGTGAACTTAATATTTGTCTTGGCCAGGAAGAGAACATTTATTCTACAACTACAAACACCAGTATCCTGGTTTATAGTATGCTGGGAGGCCTGATTCAAAGGGTGACAGTTTCTTTGCCACCAGTAAAAATATAGATGAATAAACACAATGTAAAAGCCTGTTCTGTTCTAGCTGTATAGTTGTTCACATGGCTTTAACTGCTTTCCAGCCGCCCTATAGCGGATGTACTGCTACAGGGCGTCAGGGGTACGCACAATCACGTATATTCAGTGCACTGACTGGCAGTTTGGGCTTCACTGATAATCAGGTCACTGATGATTGTTGCCCTGATTATCAGTGTAAATGTCCTATGTAACAAGAAAGCCACTTATCGACTTTCCTTTCCATAGACAGTGATAGCGCTAAGGAAAGAAAATGCTGATAACTATCATTTGTTCACCTAGTAAAGAGCCAATGTCATTGACTCTCTACCAGGGGAGGACTGACAGCTCATGGGGCCCCTGGGCAATAGGGGATCATGGGGCCCGTGTCCTTGACCACACTCAAAGCACAGCCAAAAAAAGCCTATAAAAAAGGTACCAGGGGCATTTCATGGGGCCCCCCTACTGACCCTGGGCCCTCGGGCAGTGCTCGATTGCTCTAATGTTCAGTCCGCCCCTGCTCTCTACCATGATCAGAGATGTGCTGTGTCCAAGGGACACCGTTCACCGATTGCCACGCTCTGCACCCCCGTTGGCATGCACAAGCAGCGTGCCCGGGAGGATGTCACACAACACCCACCCGGAGGGATGAAAGGCCCGCCCGGCTGTCAATCTGCTATAGACCAGGTGGGATCTGGTTAAACACAGGGTATTCATACATGTGTGAAGAAGCCCCAAGTCTTATTACAGAGTTGTAGAGAAAACGTGGAAGTCACTAGCTCTGTAGTTTAATCAGCATGCAGTTAAAGCAGTATTAAACCCAAACTAAGAATGTAATATATTGCAGTTTACCAATCATTAAATGTGGTGCCTGCATTTGTTTCATTTTAAGGATTTTTTCTCCAGTTTTACCTGGTCATCTGGTCAGTAACACAGTTACAGTGTCTCCACTCTGGATGGAGTAGACATCTTTGAACATCAGCATCATCGATCTAGGGAGAGGAGAGCAGTGTTAGATGGATAAGAAGATTTAGATGGACTTAACTAACAAATTAAAGCTACACGCCAGCTAACACTTTTTAAACCATTACAGTCTGGTCTGTCTGGACACCTTGGTTTGTTAAAGGAAATTGAAACATAACAGACTTACTGGCCTAGTCATCAGGTAAAAATAAAATAAAAAATAAAACTAATGTTGTCACCATATCTAAGGATTGGTAAGTTGCAATATAATAAATGTATTTTTTTTTTTTAATATAATATTGCTTTAAGAAGGCTGTTTTGTTGTTTGACTAAAGATAGAAGCATGGGTCATGGCATCTGTATTAGCCACTTGCCCTCCTGAGGATTCCCCCCCTTCCTGACCAGGCCATTGTTTTGCGTTAACAGCGCTGCATTATTTTAACTGACAATTGTGCAGTCATGCAACGCCGCAGCCAAATGAAATTTACGTCCTTTTTTTCCCATGAATAGAACATTCTTTCGGTGGTGTTTGATTGCCTGTGTGTTTTTAATTTTAGGCGCTATTAACCATTAGCCGCCCGGCCTATAGCCGTTTGGCGGCTGCAAAAATGCATCAGCTTTCCGGGTGCACGCCATTTGGTGTGCTCCCGCACATACGCAGTTCGTGCAGTTGCAGAGCCGCGATCTGTCACCGGCCGTGTACCTTGGACACGGCCGATGACAGATCTGAGTACCGGCCCCCGTTGCCGGTACCATGTGACCTGCTGTGACCAATCACAGCAGGTCACATGACAGTTGTATACAATGGATGGCTTCATTCATGCCATCCATTGTATACTAGTGCCTAGCTGTGAATGGTCACAGCAGGTCACATGCACATGTCATGTGATTAGCTGTGGCCAAATCAAGGCTAAGCACAAAAAAAAAAAAAACCTGAATGAATCAATTTCATTCAGGTAAATGCTTGCTTATAGCAAAGTAATTCTTTGCTATAAGCAAATTGTGTAAAAAAAAAAAAAATAAAAAATACTGATCACTTCCCCAAAGTAGTACAATACTACTTTGGTCATAGTAAAATATGAAAAAAAAATCTTAAAAAAAAAAAAAATGTAATAAAAAATTAAAAAAAAAATAAATATATATATATATATTTTTTTTTCATACTGTCACCAGTCAGTGTCCCTGTTCACTGCCATGCCAGTTATATGATGACACTGTACTGCACTGGTGACAGTATGTAAAAAAAAAAAAAATAGTGAAAATAATTTTTTTAATTATTTTATTTTCCGAAAAATTATGACAAAAAAAATACAACTTGAAAAAACTCGCCATTCCTCTTATGAAGTACGTCCGATTGTCTACTCTGCAAAAAGGGGTCATTTGGGGGATATCTGTATTGTTCTGACATTCTTGGACCTCAAGAAGTTAGATTGGCTGTCAGTACTTCAGGATTGATCAATTTTCAGATCTATCCCATAGTTTGTGAACTCTATAACTTTCCTACAAACTAAATAATACATCCTAATTTGGGTTATTTTCACCAAAGACATGTAGCAGAATACATCTTGGCCTAAATTTATGAAGAACAATTATTTATTTGTAAACTTTTATAACAGAAACAAAGAAAAAGTGTTTATTTTTCAAAATTTTTGGTCTTTTTTTGTTAATTTAGCAAAAAATAAAAACCCCAGCGGTGATTAAATACCACCAAAAGAAAGCTCTAGTTGTGTGAAGAAAATGGTAAAATTTTAGTTTGGGTACAATGTTGTATGACCGCGCAATTGTCATTCAAAGTGTGAGAGCGCTGAAACGTGAAAAATGGCCTGGGCAGGAAGGTGTAAAATTGCCTGGTATTGAAATGGTTAAAAAAAGGCTTACAATTTTGAGGAAAAAAAACAATGTCCAGTAAAAAAAAAATTACAAAAATCAAATTTCGTCATAAATTTAGGACAAAATGTATTCTGCGACATGTCTTTGCTAAAACAAATCCCAATACGTGTAAATTAATTGCTTTACGTGAAAGTTATAGCATTTACAAATGGCGGTATATATACTGGGATTTTGTTTAATGTTTACTAGTAATGGCGGCAATCAGTGACTTATAGCAGGACTGCGGTGGGCATTCTGACACTGGGGGGGGGGGGGGGAGAACTGACATCCCCAGTGACAATAAAACAGTGATCAATGCTAAAAAAAAAAAGCACTGACACTGTACTAATGGCACTGGGCAGGAATTGGTTAACATAGGGGCGATCAAAGGGTTAACTGTGTGCATTTTACTATGTGCTTTGTCCTTATGCTTCACTGTAATCACATTGCTTTGGATGCCATTCAAAGCAGTGTGCATGAGCTGATAGGGAGGAGAACTGTTTTATTTACAAACAGTTCTCCTCCCTGTCGGAGATACTCGGCAATCACTGGGTGCCGGTGAGTAATCACCGGTCAGCCCTGCTAGAACATCACAGCCTAACCATACCTCAAAGCAGAGCATTTTCTCTATATCACTTCCCACTAGAAAAACAACCCTTTCACGGACATTCTTGATGCTTTTTCAGAGCTTGAAAAACACAACAAAAAACAAGTCAAAAACACTTCAAATGCTGTATCTTCATAATAAACACATTTGTGAACGAGCCCATTAGTAACCATCCAATCCCCTGTTCTGTTTGCTATGAGAATTCAATAACGGTGGAATCCGATTGGCCGCACTTTGCATATCACTGTTCCTCAATGCACTGAGATTAAAAAAGAATGAGTACCCATAATGCTAAGGTTTGATCATTTGTCACCAATTCCCTTCATTGACATGCAATAGATATAAATGATCTGGAATATGAATTATCTGCTATCAGCAGAATAACAGATGTGCAGCTGAAAAACTAAATGTGTTTTATTCATTGTTCAAACCTCTCCCTAGGGAAATTTAGTAGATTAGTTACTTGGGGAGTAGTAGAATTACTACATTAAAGATTTTTTAAATTTTTTATTTTGTAAGTCTGAATTAAATATTTAATATCCCTAAATTAAAGTGCATTCACTGCATATATGGTGCTTTTAAGGTGAAACAAAAAAACGAGAAGCGCACAAACCTTGCGCATTACCTCAGTAACCAAATTTATTCCTTAAAGAATTGTGCTCACAAACAGTGAATAAAATCAGGTATGTAGTCCTCAAAGGTAGAGAGCCAGTGCGAATCCCATCATGGGGGTAGACACTCAGTACAGATGACATGTTTCGAAGGCCATGCCTTCTTCCTCAGAGCTCTGAGGACTACATGCCTGATTTTATTTGCTGTTTGTGAATACCATTCTTTAATTAATAAATTTGGTTACTGAGGTAATGCGCAAGGTTGGTGCGCTTCTCGTTTTTGTTTCACTTTGCAGTATTGGTCGTGCTTCCCAAGCCTTGTTTGGAGCTGCACAGCCTTTAATACACTGGTGGTCACCTTTTACTGGTTTTGGTTCCATCTATTCACCACTGGCCTGGGTCCTAGAGCGCAGGAGAAATCGCATCAGGTATATGGTGCTTCCACCAGACGTCACACAATACCTATACTGTATTACCTGCCAAACAATGTATATGTCAGGAATGGACTGGCCAGCAATGGTGGGACTCACCTGCCTTTTGATCTGCAGTACCAGGGCTGGCCAGCGGGTGCTCCCAGCAATCAGAGACTCAACCTTTCAGCCAGCTAACACCTGGAACTGATGATACTGGTGTATTTAAGGGATGGCCAGACTTGCAGACTCTGCCTTGGTGTTGTGTTTGTCCTGGGCCCTGTATCTGTCCTGCATCCTGTTTCTGTTTCTTTGCAACCTGTTCTGATCCCTGGCTTGTGACCCTGACCATCCCTCTGCCTGACCCTCTGTACTACGCTGCTTGCTACCTGCTGAACCTGGCCTATGACCCCGACCATTCTCCGCTTGCTCCCCCTGTACCTACCTGCCCAATTGATATTGACTCGGCCTGCCTGACAACGCTTGTTTGTATGTACTGTTATCTGTGGGTGGTTGGTTGGGTTTGTTTGCACTGTATTATGTTTAGTATTGCACTGCGTTTATGTTTGTATTGTTAGTGTTAATAAATTACATTGTTAATCACATATCTGAAGTCTGCGTTTCCCTGCTTCAGTCACACACCTCTGGTCATACCTGGGAGCCCTGACATTACACCAAGGCCAATCCTGACCAGAAGTGGCTGCACAGGGAAGCCATCTTGGCTTGTTGATGGGAAGGATGGATCTGGATGAGGTTGCGTATTTATATCTGCTAGTGTTTGATGACAGGGAGTATGCTTATCAAACTCTGAAGGAGTATACCCGGGATGAACTGCTAGAATGTATACGGCTCGCTCATGTTCTAGTAGATCAGGGCACAGAGTTCTCTGAGGTGCAGCCTTTGATTGAGGTTTGTGCAGAGTTGGTTTCATCTGGTTCCCCCGAATGCAGGGATGAATTTTTGCCACCATTTAGTGCAGACCAGGTAGAGTCCCTGGTGTGGTTATTAGAGGATGATGTGGGTTACTTTCTGGAGCGTTATTCCACATGTTCACCACAGACACTAAGAGATTGTATAAACGCAGTGCAGTCATTGACCAGACAGGCTTTGTGTAAGCTCAGCTTTGTTCAACCCACACTGCAGACATGGACAGACTTGTTGCACCCAGCCTCAGTCAGCTTACAAAGACCCAGTCCTCCTTCTAACTCTACTCCTGTATTCCCAACAGCTCCTCCAGTTACAGCCCAGTATACTTGGCTATCTACCGCATGTCAGTACCCTGTTCCCACTCGCTGCACCTATCCTGCCTTTAACCCTGTAAAAAAGCCCTCTGTAGCAACTGCTCCCTCTCCTGTTTCATCCTCCAGTTCTTCTCTGTCTCCAGCTGCTCCATTCGTTTGAAGACCTGCGTTTACTTGCAGTGCTCCAGTAGTTAAAACCAGAAAAAAGCGAAAATTCTTTCCAACCAATACCATCCTGCCAGTATCCAAACCGGTGAACCTGCCTTCCGTGGTTCAGCCTGAAGCCTCTACTCAGCCTGAAGCCTCTACTCAGCCTGATGCCTGTACTCGGCCTGATGCCTGTACGCAGCCTGATGCCTCTCTTCAGCCTGATGCCGGTACGCAGCCTGATGCCTCTCTTCAGCCTGATGCCTGTATGCAGCCTGATGCCTCTCTTCAGCCTGATGCCTCTACTCGGCCTGAAGCCTCTACTCGGCCTGATGCCTCTACTCGGCCTGAAGCCTCTACTCGGCCTGAAGCCTCTACTCGGCCTGAAGCCTCTACTCGGCCTGATGCCTCTACTCGGCCTGATGCCTCTACTCGGCCTGAAGCCTCTACTCGGCCTGATGCCTCTACTCGGCCTGAAGCCTCTACTCGGCCTGAAGCCTCTACTCGGCCTGAAGCCTCTACTCGGCCTGAAACCTCTACTCAGCCGGACGCCGGCATTCAGCCTGATGCCTCTACCCAGCATGATGAACTGATCCAGCCTGACGATCCTATTAGGCCAGTTGACTCGATGCCCGCTGTTGATCCAGATGATCCGGTACCTGATCCGGTGCCCGCTGTCGTGCCAATTGACTCAGAGCCCGCTGTCGTACCTGGTGACTCGGTGCCCACTGCCTTGCCAGATGACGCGGTGCCCGCTGGCGAGCCAAATGACCTGATGCCTGGTGACCCAGTGCCCGCTGTCATACCTGGTGACCCGATGCCCGCTGTCGAGCCAGACGATCCAATGCCTGGTGACCCGGTGCCCACTGCCTTGCCAGATGACGCGGTGCCCGCTGGCAAGCCAAATGACCTGATGCCTGGTGACCCAGTGCCCGCTGTCATACCTGGTGACCCGATGCCTGCTGTCGAGCCAGACAATCCGGTACCTGATGACCCGGTGCCCACTGTCGTGCCTGTTGACTCGGAGCCCACTGCCTTGCCAGATGACGCGGTGCTCGCTGTCAAGCCAAATGACTTGATGCCTGGTGACCCGATGCCCGCTGTCCAGTCAGACGATCCAATGTCTGACCCAGTGCCCGCGGTCATACCAGTTGACTCGGAGCCCACTGCCTTGCCAGATGACGCGGTGCCCGCGGTCGAGCCAAATGACCTAATGCCTGGTGACCCGATGCCCGCTGTCCGGTCAGACGATCCAATGTCTGACCCAGTGCCCGCGGTCATACCAGTTGACTCGGAGCCCACTGCCTTGCCAGATGACACGGTGCCCGCTGTCGAGCCAAATGACCTGATGCCTGGTGACCCGATGCCCGCTGTCCAGCCAGACGATCCAATGTCTGACCTAGTGCCAGCGGTCATGCCAGTTGACTCGGAGCCCACTGTCGTGCCTGGTGACTCGGTGCCCGCTGCTCCGCCTGGGGGCCCGAGACCTGTCGCTCCGCCTGGGGGTCCAGCGCCCGCCGCTCCACCTGGGGGTCCGGCGCCCGCCGCTCCGCCTGAGGGCCCGAGACCTGTCGCTCCGCCTGGGGGCCCGAGACCTGTCGCTCCACCCGGGGGTCCGGCGCCCGCCGCTCCGCCTGAGGGCCCGAGACCCGTCGCTCCACCCTGGGGTCCGGCGCCCGCCGCTCCGCCTGAGGGCCCGAGACCTGTAGTTCCGCCTGGGGGTCCGGCGCCCGCCGCTCCGCCTGGGGGCCCGATGCCTGTCGCCCCGCCTGGGGGCCCGATGCCTGTCGCTCCGCCTGGGGGTCCGGCGCCCGCCGCTCCGCCTGAGGGCACGAGACCTGTCGTTCCACCCGGGGGTCCGGCGCCCGCCGCTCCGCCTGAGGGCCCGAGGCCTGTAGTTCCGCCTGGGGGTCCGGCGCCCGCCGCCCCGCCTGGGGGCCCGATGCCTGTCGCCCCGCCTGGGGGTCCGATGCCTGTCGCCCCGCCTGGGGGCCCGAGGCCTGTCGCTCCATCTGGGGGTCCGGCACCCGCCGCTCCGCCTGAGGGCCCGAGACCTGTAGTTCCGCCCGGGGGCCCGATGCCTGTCGCCCCGCCCGGGGGCCCGATGCCTGTCACCCCGCCCGGGGGCCCGATGCCTGTCGCCCCGCCCGGGGGCCCGAGGCCTGTCGCCCCGCCCGGGGGCCCGAGGCCTGTCGCCCCGCCCGGGGGCCCGAGGCCTGTCGCTCCGCCCGGGGGCCCGGTGCCTGCCGCTCCGCCCGGTGGCCCGCTGCCTGCCGCTTCGCCTGGTAGCCCGATGTGCCTCTGCCCGGGGTCCTGCCCGATGTGCCTCTGCCCGGAGTCCTGCCCGATGTGCCTCGGCCCGGAGTCCTGCCCGATGTGCCTCTGCCCGGAGTCCAGCCCGATGTGCCTCTGCCCGGAGTCCAGCCCGATGTGCCTCTGCCCGGAGTCCAGCCCGATGTGCCTCTGCCCGGAGTCCAGCCCGATGTGCCTCTGCCCGGAGTCCAGCCCGATGTGCCTCTGCCCGGAGTCCAGCCCGATGTGCCTCTGCCCGGAGTCCAGCCCGATGTGCCTCTGCCCGGTGTGGCTCTGCCCGGTGTGCCTCTGCCCGGTGTGGCTCTGCCCGGTGTGCCTCTGCCCGGAGTCCAGCCCGATGTGCCTCTGCCCGGTGTGCCAGTCTTTGATATCCCGCCAGTTACCAGACCCGGGCGGTGGAACATTTTTCCCAGCTAGGACTGTTTGGAGCGTCCTGAGGCCGCTCCTTGAGGGGGGGGTACTGTCAGGAATGGACTGGCCAGCAATGGTGGGACTCACCTGCCTTTTGATCTGCAGTACCAGGGCTGGCCAGCGGGTGCTCCCAGCAATCAGAGACTCAACCTTTCAGCCAGCTAACACCTGGAACTGATGATACTGGTGTATTTAAGGGATGGCCAGACTTGCAGACTCTGCCTTGGTGTTGTGTTTGTCCTGGGCCCTGTATCTGTCCTGCATCCTGTTTCTGTTCCTTTGCTACCTGTTCTGATCCCTGGCTTGTGACCCTGACCATCCCTCTGCCTGACCCTCTGTACTACGCTGCTTGCTACCTGTTCTGATCCCTGGCTTGTGACCCTGACCATCCCTCTGCCTGACCCTCTGTACTACGCTGCTTGCTACCTGCTGAACCTGGCCTGTGACCCCGACCATTCTCCGCTTGCTCCCCCTGTACCTACCTGCCCAATTGATATTGACTCGGCCTGCCTGACGACGCTTGCTTGTATGTACTGTTATCTGTGGGTGGGTGGTTGGTTGGGTTTGTTTGCACTGTATTATGTTTAGTATTGCACTGCGTTTATGTTTGTATTGTTAGTGTTAATAAATTACATTGTTAATCACATATCTGAAGTCTGCGTTTCCCTGCTTCAGTCACACACCTCTGGTCATACCTGGGAGCCCTGACAGTATATGTCTGTCCATCTGGTCCTGAAATTTACACAGCTCTGGCACACAGCAGAAGCACATTTGGCAGGGCAGAACACATGATTTTTCTCTGCTGCTGTTAAAGGGTTCCGCCCCCATCCCAAAAATTAAAAGTCAGCAGCTACAAATACTGTAGCTGCTGACTTTTAATATTAAGGCACAAACATCTCCTGGGATCCAGTCATGTCCTCACCCCGAGCCAATTCTTTAATTGGCTGTCGGGTGCTGGTGCCACCATCTTCACTAAGGGAAACCAGCAATGAAACCTTGAAAGTTCATTGCCAATTTCCTACTGCGCATGTGCAAATTGCGCTGCACTTTGGGAATGACCACAGTCCGCTAGGACCTGTGAAAGAGGGCTGCAGGGGGTAAGGGGTGGGGGAGAACTTCCGGCTCAGTTCAGTGGCAGCAGGCTCCTGTTTAAACCAGGTACCCACTCCTCCTTCCCCAAAAGGTGCCAAATGTGGCAGCGAAGGGGGGGAGGAGGCAAAGGCAGGTAAGTGGAGCTTCCACTTTTATACTTTAAGTGACAATTTCAAACCTACTCATCAACCCCGGCCTATGACTGGCCTGTCAAAGGAGCAGCAGCATAGTCCTCGTTATGTACAGCAGATTGATACCAAATCAGAATCAAGTGTTGATGCTTGTATAACAAAAATACATTTATAGATGTATAAATTAATATGGAGCTCCGTTATTTTATGCATTTCATGTCTGCATGGAGTTCAACCACAGCATAGCACCTGGTGCACCACTTCTCTGTAATATTTGGTTTAAATCTTCTTTTTTTTCCTGTTGCATGGTTTCCAGGCCCAAATAATTGGATTGTGTTCAAATGTCCAAGAAAATCATGAGCAGCTCAATTTTTTATGGACACGTCTTGTATTGTCATTGAACTGCCCATAAGAATAGTATGATCACAGAGGTCATAAAAGAGGTCCTTTATTAGTATCACCTACAGTAGTTAATATTGTATCAATGTATAGTTGTGATATGCATTATATAACCAGCTGATATTCAAATGCAGGACAAATATTTTTTTTTTAAATATAATGTAAATTTATGGACTGTGGGCACCCCAGTTGTGATACAGTTAGCCCCATTTCACACAAACACCAAAAGCTGCCTATTTCTCAGATAGCACTTGGTTACATGGCACCCTTTGGACCACATTTTATGAGTTCATTATTACCACCAGGGAAGCAGAATGGAATTGATACCCCAGGGATTAAATACTGAACTAAACTTCAAAGTGTTTCTTAAATAGATATTATACTTTAAAAATATCCTTTCAATGCTATTATAATCAATATAAATATTCCATTGCTCTATAGATAAAAATCTTGATGATCTGTCCCTGTATTGTCATCTGCTGAATAGCAATGAAAATATATAATATATGATATATCCATTGATCTTTTAGCCACCCTTTATCTATATATGTCAGTAATTTTTTCGAATTTAATTTAGATTTGGAAACAATGTAGTGATGACATTTCAACACAAGAGGTCGACAAATGGAATAGATTACGCAAATACTGCACTATATAAGGATTGGAGAAATGTCCCCTCCCAGTTCTGACGAAGTCTGCGATGATGATTGGTGGAAGAAACGCGTCACCGTAATTACATCATCACGCACTGCGTAACACCATGCTGTTGTGTCCATGAGGTGGAAGAGGTACGCCATACGCCTCCACCTTGGATATTCACTGGGCAAGATGGAAATCACTAGCTAATGAGCTTACTCCCGGGAGTCTACTCAGTATTGTATGGCGATGTATTCAACTTCCACCGAGGAAAGTAATTTTTGAAATGTGCAAAGCATTGATTTGCACTCTGATATTATACAGAACTTTTTGTTCATAGCCTTTAACAAGGAACTTTATAGCTCTTACTTAGAAGGGAAATTTGTGGACCTATTAAGGTGATTATTCACTTTGTGATATGCGACAATCATCGATTTACATTTTGATATAAAACGGGACTTTTGTCCATAACCTTCTTAAGGAACCGTCTTGCTCTTACTTAGAAGATACATTTTTGGGCCTATTAAGAGCTATTTTTCATCTACATGAGTCCATGCAATTACAGGATCAAGATTCCAGATATTCATATATTATCTACAGTCTAAAATACTTTCCATATGAACAAGAGGAAAAGTCTCTTTCACTTTTGATAACGGATCATAGATCTATTTTTTCTTTATACAAATCCAACAACGAATTACATTGGGGTATTTACCTTATATAATATGCTAATAATCTATTCAGGATTTTTGTTCATCTAATATCTATGTCATTTATTTTAGATTTAGCATTATAGTGCCATTAATAGATGTCATTCCGTTAAAGAAATATCGGCTGGCTACACATTATCAATTTTTCTTGTCAGAAGACTTTACATGATGATGAGATATAATGAAGGTAATATCATTTTAGATTCAACAAGATTTTCCTCCATATAGTAATTAATTTATAATCTCTGTAATTGATTTATCTTGATTTCATATGAACATGGTGATTCTTCTTACACATATCATTCACTACTCATATTGACTTCCTAGGATTTTTTCCACTTGCTACTTCTATATCCAGTACTAATGACCACACCTATGAAGTGAAAGAAGTATCCGCTTAAAGTTATGTCATTATTGGAAAACAGCAAGGAACCATAATTGTGAAGATATAATCACTCAGAATACAATGAGAATAGACTCTCCATACATTACTACCATCTCCTTTATATGAAGAACTCTTCTTACCAAAATATCGGTTTCCCAGCCATATACCTAATTACCATCATGCAGCTAAGTGTATACACAGGACTTTTTTTAGTCTTTTGGTTTTAATTCACTGCTTTTACTTTTCTGGTTGACTGTGTATTCACCATGTCATATGCCCACCTTTTCAGAAGATCTTAGTGATCAAAATAAAGATATTATTTGCATCTATTATTGATGTTTATTGACTGCTCTGCATTGGATTCAAAATACCGTTCTTTTTTGTAGTTTGCTCTAGTCAGCTGCAAATGTTTTGTAATATGCTTATATTCGGTTTATAATCCACACCCCAAAATAGGGTGAGTCAGAGAGATTCCCTTGATGGGTGGTTACACCCTATATGATGGCATTTTTTTCTTTTGTTTATAGAAATTGAAGCAACCTTTCCTCTGGTGTATTGGGGCAGATCCCACACGTTTTTCTGGCTACTCATTGAATAGAATGCCATCATTTTCTGGTAACCTGTATGTGTTTATTGTTCTGTGTCTCTGCTAGCTGTGTTGACATGGAGTTGGTACGTCACACTTTTGCAGTGTTCACATTGGAGAGTATATGTTGTTTGGACTTTTTGAAAGATTCACCAAGAATGATCACAAATGTGTGTATGGTCAGTCATGCATTCTCGATTCACTACATTTTTTTACGGACACTTAAAAGGGGAGTTCCACCCAAAAAGTGAAGCTTCGTTTGTCTGCCTCCTCCCCCTTCCACTGTCATATTTGGCACCTTCTGGGGGGAGCCTTTACCTGTACCTTCCGAACTGACCTGGAAATTCTCCCCCCCTCCTTACCCTTGCAGCCTTCTGGGACACTTTATAGGTCCCAGAAGACTGTGGCCCATTCACAAAGCTTTGCGCATGCTCAGTAAGAAACTGGCTGTAAAGCTGCAAGGCTTCACTGCTGGTTTCCCTTTGTCAAGATGGCGGCGCCTGCACCTGATAGCCGATTGAAGAATCAGCATGGGTGAGGACACTGCTGGAAACCTGGACAGGCAAGTGTCCAAATATTAAATGGCAGCAGCTATAGTATTTGTAGCTGCTGACTTTTTTTTTTTTTTTTTTTGGGAAGGGGGGGGGGGGGGGTCAGAACTCCTCTTCAGGTTATTGTGTGATGCACAATAATACACTGATTGTTGCAGTTTGCACCTGCACGGATGTTTTATGTTTATGCCAACAATTTTTATATTTATTTATTGTACACTAGTTTCTTTGTTATGTATTTTACTGAACACTTCACCAGCCACTTTATTAGGTACACCTGTTCAAGTGCTTGGCAACACAAATTGCTAATCAGCCAATCACATGGCAGCAACTCAATGCATTTAGGCGTCTAGATGTGGTAATGAGACTCATCAGACCAGGCAATGTTTTTCCAATCTTCTATTTTCCAATTTTGGTGAGCCTGTGTGAATTGTAGCCTCCGTTTCCCTGCAAATTGTAGTCTTCCTTAGCTGACAGGAGTGGCACCCGGTGTGGTCTTCTGCTGCTGCAGCCCATCTGTTTCAATGTTCGATGTGTTGTGCATTCAGAGACGGTATTCTGCATACCTTGGCTGTAACGAGTGGTTATTTGAGTTACTGTTGCCTATCATCTCGAACAAGTCTGCTCATTCTCCTCTGACATCAACAAGGCATTTTCCTCCACTCAATTGTAGCTCACTGGATACTGTCTCTTTTTTCGGACCGTTCTCTGTAAATCCTAGAGATGGTTGTGTGTGAAGATCCCAGTAGATCAGGAGTTTTTGAAATACTCAGACCAGCTTGTCTGGCAACATCAACCATGCCATGTTCAAAGTCACTTAAATCCCCTTTCTTCCCCATTCTGATACTCAGTTTGAACTATAGCAAGTTGTTTTCATCACGTCTACATGCCTAAATGCTGTCATGTGATTGGCTAAGTAGTACTTTGGGTATAGGGTTAAACCTTTATTTTGGTTGAACTGGATGGACTTTTGTCTTTTTTAGGCCAACTATGTAATTTGTGTTACCAAGCAATTGAATAGGTATACCTAATAAAGTGGCCGGCGAATGTATATTTGATATGATTATTAAGATATCGGTCTGTACTATTTTGTCATATTAAAGTCAGACATTACCTTCACTTGGACACATTTGCTGATACAGTATATTATCAAACATTGATCCACTGATATTTTGAAGCCAATTCCAGAATATTTCTCCATTGGCCAAGTGTTAACAAAACCCTATATCACAGACTGTAGCTTTGTTATTTTGTATATTATGTTAGATCTATATCTTTCTGTGGTATCTATATCATACATCATATTCTATAATCTTCTTGTGGTACTTGTAAGGATTATATATTAGTTCAGGTATCTTTCATGCACAAACATAATAACCTAATGTTTTAGATAAGAGGTATCAAACAAGCAGATGTACATGTCACGTTCATTGATTTAGGCCTTAACAAAGTGCTTGGGTTTACAATGATTACAGAGTAGACCAGTGGTGGGCAACCTTTTTTTTCAACTGAGCCAAATCTCGCCAAAACCATGATTGAAATTTATTTTGAGAGCCACATTTTTAAAACTGAAAATACATCTCCCATATAGTAATTCATCCCCCATAGTAATTCATCCCCCATAGTGTAATTCATCCCCCGTATAGTAATTCATCCCCCGTATAGTATTTCATCCCCCGTATAGTATTTCATCCCTCGTATAGTATTTCATCCCCCCATATAGTATTTCATCCCCCCATATAGTATTTCATCCCCCCATATAGTATTTCATCCCTCATATAGTATTTCATCCCCCATATAGTAATTCATCCCTCATATAGTATTTCATCCCTCATATAGTATTTCATCCCCCCATATAGTATTTCATCCCCCCATATAGTATTTCATCCCCCCATATAGTAATTCATCCCTCATATAGTATTTCATCCCCCCATATAGTATTTCATCCCTCATATAGTATTTCATCCCCCCATATAGTATTTCATCCCTCATATAGTATTTCATCCCTCATATAGTATTTCATCCCCCCATATAGTATTTCATCCCCCCATATAGTATTTCATCCCTCATATAGTATTTCATCCCCCCATATAGTATTTCATCCCTCATATAGTATTTCATCCCCCCATATAGTATTTCATCCCTCATATAGTAATTCATCCCTCATATAGTATTTCATCCCTCATATAGTATTTCATCCCTCATATAGTATTTCATCCCTCATATAGTATTTCATCCCCCCATATAGTATTTCATCCCCCCATATAGTAATTCATCCCTCATATAGTATTTCATCCCCCCATATAGTATTTCATCCCCCCATATAGTATTTCATCCCCCCATATAGTATTTCATCCCCCATATAGTATTTCATCCCCCATATAGTATTTCATCCCCCCATATAGTATTTCATCCCCCCATATAGTATTTCATCCCCCCATATAGTATTTCATCCCTCATATAGTATTTCATCCCCCCATATAGTATTTCATCCCTCATATAGTAATTCATCCCTCATATAGTATTTCATCCCCCATATAGTATTTCATCCCCCATATAGTAATTCATCCCTCATATAGTATTTCATCCCTCATATAGTATTTCATCCCCCCATATAGTATTTCATCCCCCATATAGTATTTCATCCCTCATATAGTATTTCATCCTCCCATATAGTATTTCATCCCCCCATATAGTATTTCATCCCCCCATATAGTATTTCATCCCCCCATATAGTATTTCATCCCTCATATAGTATTTCATCCCCCCATATAGTATTTCATCCCTCATATAGTAATTCATCCCTCATATAGTATTTCATCCCCCCATATAGTATTTCATCCCTCATATAGTAATTCATCCCTCATATAGTATTTCATCCCTCATATAGTATTTCATCCCCCCATATAGTATTTCATCCCCCCATATAGTATTTCATCCCCCCATATAGTATTTCATCCCTCATATAGTATTTCATCCCTCATATAGTATTTCATCCCCCCATATAGTATTTCATCCCCCCATATAGTATTTCATCCCCCCATATAGTATTTCATCCCTCATATAGTATTTCATCCCTCATAAAGTATTTCATCCCTCATATAGTATTTCATCCCTCATAAAGTATTTCATCCCTCATATAGTAATTCATTCCCCATATAGTAATTCATCCCCCATATAGTATTTCATCCCTCATATAGTATTTCATCCCCCATATAGTATTTCATCCCCCATATAGTAATTCATCCCTCATATAGTATTTCATCCCTCATATAGTAATTCATCCCCCACAGTACTATTCCCCCCCCCCCCTTCTAGTAAGCCAAGTCCCCCGTGTCAATTCACTTACCTTTTGCGTTCCTCTCGCTGTCTTCCCGCACCGTTCGGGTCTTCAGGGCGGACTGTGAGAGGAGCCTAGCTCCCCTCCCCTCACGTTCAGCACGCTGCCCCGCCTACACACATCCTGACAGCCACATCCGCGGGCCGGATTAAAAGGTCCGCGCGGACTTTTGGGGCTGCCAACCGAGAGGAGGCAGGGGAGCGGCCGACCGAGAGGAGGGAGGGGAGCAGGCGCCCGGCACACAGAAGAGCCGCATTAGAGTGGGTAAAGAGCCGCATGTGGCTCGCGAGCCGCGGCTTGCCGACCACTGGAGTAGACTATCATTTCTGCAATATAGGTTTAGGAGTAAATATTAGAAGGGGGGGATGGAGTTGGGGGAAGAAGGATGAGAAAAGCACAGAAAGGACATACTGTTGTTTTCAATGCTTAAGCATGGCAGCTATTAAAAAAAAGAATGCATTTATGTATCAATTTAAAAATGACATCCACACTGTTATAGTCTAATGCACATGTTATGCAGCGTGCTAATGTGCAATGCATTAAGGCAGCCCATTTATTTGAATGCAACACACGAGGCTGCACTGGAAAAAAAACAGACATTAACCATTTTTTGCACTATAGCACTATAAAGTGGGTGCCATTAATAGTGAATGGCACTGCATCACACCAACAGAAAATGCAAGTTACCATGTGCTGCAGCATTGTGAACTTTATTAGACCGTAACAGCATGAATGGGTCCTACAGTTAATTAGTACAACTACTTCATTTCAGCCGCTTGCAATATCCTCTACAGTAGCACTCAGTCTAAAAGGTAGGGGGGACTAGGAGGCAATCAGGTGTGCAGCAGGAAAATAAATTGCTAAGGAGCATGCCAACAGGAGGAGAAAGCACCCTGCTGGTGCTCCTTCACTGTTCAATTACAGGCTGGGGGCAGGAAGGTGGCCAGGTGGTAACTGCAGCAAAGATAAGCAAGTCACCAGTCTGGCTGAGCTGTGTATGTTTCAGGACTGGATGGACAGATGAACAAATTAATTCTTATATATATCATACATACACACACACACACACACTGTGTATATATATATATATATATATATATATATATACAGTCAGGTCCATAAATATTGGGAGATCCACACAATTCTAACATTTTTGGCTCTATACACCACCACAATGTATTTCAAATGAAACAAACAAGATGTGCTTTAACTGCAGACTGTCAGCTTTAATTTGAGGGTATTTACATCCAAATCAGGTGAATGGTGTAGGAATTACAACAGTTTGCATATGTGCCTCCCACTTGTTAAGGGACCAAATGTATTGGGACAATTGGCTTCTCAGCTGTTCCATGGCCAGGTGTGTGTTATTTCCTCATTATCCCAATTACAATGAGCAGATAAAAGGTCCAGAGTTCATTTCAAGTGTGCTATTTGCATTTGTAATCTATTGCTGTCAACTCTCAAGATGAGATCCAAAGAGCTGTCACTATCAGTGAAGCAAGCCATCATTAGGCTGAAAAAACAAAACAAACCCATCAGAGAGATAGCAAAAACATTAGGCATGGCCAAAACAACTGTTTGGAACATTCTTAAAAAGAAGGAATGCACCGGTGAGCTCAGCAACACCAAAAGACCCGGAAGACCACGGAAAACAACTGTGGTGGATGACCGAAGAATTCTTTTCCTGGTGAAGAAAACACCCTTCACAACAGTTGGCCAGATCAAGAACACTCTCCAGGAGGTAGGTGTATGTGTGTTAAAGTCAAAAATCAAGAGAAAAGACTTCACCAGAGTGAATACAGAGGGTTCACCACAAGATGTAAACCATTGGTGAGCCTCAAAAACAGGAAGGCCAGATTAGAGTTTGCCAAACGACATCTAAAAAAGCCTTCACAGTTCTGGAACAACATCCTATGGACAGATGAGA
The DNA here is from genome assembly GCF_062004578.1 of Staurois parvus. Lineage (NCBI taxonomy): Eukaryota > Metazoa > Chordata > Amphibia > Anura > Ranidae > Staurois > Staurois parvus. The sequence goes on from NW_028317862.1 coordinate 11,871,584, forward strand.
CCAAGATCAACTTGTATCAGAGTGATGGGAAGAGAAGAGTATGGAGAAGGAAAGGAACTGCTCATGATCCTAAGCATACCACCTCATCAGTGAAGCATGGTGGTGGTAGTGTCATGGCGTGGGCATGTATGGCTGCCAATGAAACTGGTTCTCTTGTATTTATTGATGATGTGACTGCTGACAAAAGCAGCAGGATGAATTCTGAAGTGTTTCGGGCAATATTATCTGCTCATATTCAGCCAAATGCTTCACAACTCATTGGACGTCGCTTCACAGTGCAGATGGACAATGACCCAAAGCATACTGCAAAAGCAACCAAAGAGTTTTTTAAGGGAAAGAAGTGGAATGTTATGCAATGGCCAAGTCAATCACCTGACCTGAATCCGATTGAGCATGCATTTCACTTGCTGAAGACAAAACTGAAGGGAAAATGCCCCAAGAACCAGCAGGAAATGAAGACAGTTGCAGTAGAGGCCTGGCAGAGCATCACCAGGGATGAAACCCAGCGTCTGGTGATGTCTATGCATTCCAGACTTCAGGCTGTAATTGACTGCAAAGGATTTGCAACCAAGTATTAAAAAGTGAAAGTTTGATTTATGATTATTATTCTGTCCCATTACTTTTGGTCCCTTAACAAGTGGGAGGCACATATGCAAACTGTTGTAATTCCTACACCATTCACCTAATTTGGATGTAAATACCCTCAAGTTAAAGCTGACAGTCTGCCGTTAAAGCACATCTTGGTTGTTTCATTTCAAATCCATTGTGGTGGTGTATAGAGCCAAAAATGTTAGAATTGTGTCGATGTCCCAAGATTTATGGACCTGACTGTATATATATATATATATATATATATATATATATATATATATATATATATACATACACACACTCACTATATTGCCAAAAGTATTGGGCCAGCCCTCCAAGTCATTGGATTCAGGTGTTCCAATCACTTCCATGGCCACAGGTACAGTTGCAAGAAAAAGTATGTGAACCCCTTGGGATTACGTGGAGTTTTGCATGAATTGGGCATAAAATGTGCTCTGAACGTCATCTAAGTCACAACAATAGAAGAACACAGTCTGCTGAACATAATACTACACAAACATTAGATGTTGCCATGGTTTCATTGCACATAACATGTAAACATTCACAGTGCAGGGAGGAAAAAGTATGTGAACCTTTGGACTTAATAACTGGTTGACCCTCCTTTGGCAGCAATAACCTCAACCAAACGTTTCCTGTAGTTGCAGATCAGACCTGCACAACGATCTGGAGTCATTTTGGACCACTCCTCTTCACAAAACTGTTTCAGTGTAGCAATATTCTTGGGATGTCTGGTGTGAATCGCTCTCTTAAGGTCATGCCACAGCATTTCAATGGGGTTGAGGTCAGGACTCTGACTGGGCCACTCCAGAAGGCGTATTCTGTGCTGTTGCAGCCATTGTTTTGTTGAATTACTTGTATGCTTTGGGTCATTGTCCTGTTGCATCACCCATCCTCTGCGGAGCTTCAGTTGGCGGACAGATGGTCGTACGTTTTCCTGCAAAATGTCTTGATAAACACTGGAATTCATTTTCCCATCGATGACAACAATCCGTCCAGGCCCTGAGGCAGCAAAGCAGCCCCAAACCATGATGCTCCCTCCGCCATGTTTCACAGTGGGGATGAGGTTTTGATGTTGGTGTGCTGTGCCTTTTTTTCTCCACACATAGTGTTGTGTGTTCTTCCCAAACAACTCAATCTTGGTGTCATCTGTCCACAGTATATTTTGCCAGTAGTGCTGTGGAACATCCAGGTGCTCTTTTGCAAACTTCAAACGTGCTGCAATCTTCTTTTTGGACAGCAATGGCTTCCTCCGTGGTGTCCTCCCATGTACTCCATTCTTGTTTCATGTTTTCCTTATTGTAGATGTGTCAACAAAAATGTTAGCATGTGCCAGAGATTTCTGTAGGTCTTTAGCTGACACTCTGGGATTCTTCTTTACCTCATGCAGCATTCTGCGCTGTGCTCTTGCAGTCATTTTTACAGGACGACCACGCCTAGGGAGAGTAGCAACAGTGCTAAACTTTCTCCATTTGTAGACAGTCTGTCTTACCGTGGACACATCAACATCAAGGCTTTTGGAGATACTTTTGTCACCCTTTCCAGCTTCATGCAAGTCAACAATTCTTGATCGTAGGTCTCCTGAGAGCTCTTTTCTGCGAGGCATGGTTCACATCAGACAGTGCTTCTTGAAACCAGTAAACCCTAAACAGGTGTGTGTTTTTTAAGGGCAGGACAGCTGTCAGCAACACATCCAATATCATCACACTGATTGGAGTCAAGGTTGGCTCACTCCTGGCTCCAATTAGCTCTGGGAGAAGTCATTAAGCTAGGGCCTCACATACTTTTTCCTCCCTGCACTGTGAATGTTTCCATGTTATGTGCAATTAAACCATGGCAACATCTAATGTTTGTGTAGTATTATGTTCAGCAGACTGTGTTCTTCTATTGTTGTGACTTAGATGACGTTCAGAGCACATTTTATGCCCAATTCATGCAAAACTCCACGTAATCCCAAGGGGTTCACATACTTTTTCTTGCAACTGTATATAATATAAAGCACCTAGGCATGCAGACTGCTTCTACAAACATTTGTGAAAGAATGGGTCACTCTCAGGAGCTCAGTGAATTCAAGTGTGGTACAGAGATAGGTTGCCACCTGTGCAATAAGTCCATCCGTGAAATTTCCTTACTACTAAATATTCCACGATCAACTGTTAGTGGTATTCTAACAAAGTGGAAGCATCCGGGAACAGCAGCAACTGAGCCAGAACGTGGTAGGCCACGCAAAATTACAGAAAAGGGTCAGCATATGCTGAAGCGCATAAGTCGCCAACTGTCTGCAGAGTCAATAGCTAAAGACCTCCAAACTTTGAGTGGCTTTCAGATTAGCAGAACAGAGAGCATCATGCATCATTTTCGTGGCCAAGCAGCTGCATTCAAGCCTTATATCACCAAGCGTCAGATGCAGTGGTGTAAAGCACACCGCTACTGGACTCTAAAGCAGTGGAGATGTGTTCTCTGGAGTGGCAAATCATGCTTCTCTATGTAGCAATCTTATAGATGTGTCTGGGTTTGGTGGTTGCCAGGAGAACAGTACTTGCCTGACTGCATTGTTCCAAGTGTAAAGTTTGGTGGAGGGGGGATTATGGTGTGGGGTTGTTTTTCAGGGGTTGGGCTTGGCCCCTTAGTTCCAGTGAAGGGAACTCTTAAGGCATCAGCATACCACACATTTTGGACAATTTTATGCTCCCAACTTTCTGGGAACAGTTTGGGGATGGCCCCTTTCTGTTGCAACACGAATGTGCACCAGTGCACAAAGAAAGGTCCATAAAGACATGAATGAGCGAGTTTGGGGTGGAAGAAGTTGACTGGCCTGCACAGAGTTCTGACCTCAACCCGATAGAACACCTTCGGGATGAATTAGAGGGGAGACTGCGAGTCAGGCCTTCTTGTCCAACATCCATGCCTGACCTCATAGAAAGCCCTTCTGGTAGAATGGACAAGCATTCCCATAGACACACTCCTAAACCTTGTGGACAGCCTTCCCAGAAGAGTTGAAGCTGTTATGGCCAACTCAATATTAAACCCTACGGACTAAGGCTGGGATGCCATTAAAGTTCATGTGCGTGTAAAGGCAGGCGTCCCAATACTTTTGGCAATATAGTGTGTGTGTATTATATATATATATATATATATATAAATAATGCACACACAATGTGCTCAGCATAAATGAGTACACCCCAACAGATTTGTCAGAAAACCTTTCTTTTCAGAATCAACATTTTTTATGGGACACTATACTACAAAATACACTCACTAATGCGAGCTATTTTTTTTTTAAATTTATATATTTATTAAATTTTTCATATTAATACAAATACCCATAAAGGGAAACAATTCACATATAAATAGACATTTATAACATTCCTACATTTCCCCTTCTAAAAGCTCTTTTCTTTCCCAACCCACCCCACACCCTTTCCACCCCCCCTCCCCCCTCCTCCCTCCTCCCCCTCTGCAGACTTTAACCCATTCTACTCTCTCGAGGCTTATTAACTTTTAGATAACGTCCTAATTTATAGTTTTCTATATTTCTCTTTCAATCCTGCTTTTTCCCACTTTTCCCATCTCATATAGTATACTCCCATCCTATCTTCCTGCATATGGTAAGATTTTTCCATTCTACCAATCTGGTTTACTCTATTAATCCAGTCTTCCTCCTTCGGTACCTCAGATTTCTGCCAAAACTTGGGTATCAGACCTTTCGCCGCATTTAAGTAACCATACGCCTGACTCTTTGTATTTATTTACTGATGTCTCCACATTATGTAGGAGGCACGTCGTTGGGTCTAACCCTATGTCAATTCCCGTTATTTCTTCAATCAATTTGACTATTATCTTCCAAAAAACTTGGATTTTCGGACATTCCCACCATATGTGAAACACCGTGCCTATCTCTCCACATCCTCTCCAACACATTTTTGAATTTTCCCCATTCATCTTGTGCTCAACACTCGGTGTAATGTGCCATCGTGTCACACACTTATAATTACTCTCAACCTCTCTCATACTAACGTTCTCGTGTATCAATCTAAATATCTTTCTCTGTTTATCCTCATCGAACACTACTTCCATATCCCTTTCCTAATTTGTTATAAAAATTAACTTTGTGTGTGTCTAATTCTGTGAGTATTCTATAAATTTTCGAAATACCGTGCTTCCCATCCCTTCGTGTTTCTAACAACCTTTCAAACATATTCCACTCCTGTTTTAATCTCAAGGGTTTCGGGAGATTTCCAATAAAACATTTCAATTGATGGTATTTCCACTCGTCTATTCTAGTGAAGATATCTCCCTTCTTCTCTATTAATTCTTTAAGTGGTCTCAATTCCCCCTCCACCAAAACATCTCTCAGTTGGATATCCTCCTTTCTAATCCATCTCCCTGATATCTTATCCTTTTCCCGGGTTAAAGTACTCAGTATTTGTAAGAGGCATTAATATAGAATTAAATTCCCATTTCATATTTTTGTGTAAGTTATCCCATACCCTTAAGACATTTAAAGTGTAAATACTTGTGCTTTCCTTAATTCCTCTAAACTGTGCTGGAACCCATATCATCTGACTCAGTCTAATTCCACTTAGGTCATTTTCAATTGTTACCCAACTTTTCCCCTTCTGGTTAAATGTCCAGTCATATATTCTTGCTAAGACCACTGCTTTATAGTATCTCTTGTAGATGAGAAAAAGGAGAGAAGCGCCTCTAAGTGCAATAAGTCTTTTAATTCAAGTCTAAATGTAGAAACACTCACATGTGTGAAGTAATCATAAGCATAAAAACCGTGGTTAACAATCGTTAACGGTGGGGTGGTAACCCGGGTGAAGAGCCGTCATCTCTCTGCGGTGTGGGGAGGTCAGCTTTCACAAATGTTTGTAGAACTACAAACATTTGTGAAAGCTGACCTCCCCACACCGCAGAGAGATGACGGCTCTTCACCCGGGTTACCACCCCACCGTTAACGATTGTTAACCACGGTTTTTATGCTTATGATTACTTCACACATGTGAGTGTTTCTACATTTAGACTTGAATTAAAAGACTTATTGCACTTAGAGGCGCTTCTCTCCTTTTTCTCATCTACAGACGTTGCTACAGCTTATTTGGAAGCCTTGCCCTCAGTGCCACACGGAATCCTACGCTCTTCATACAGTAGCCACTAATACCACCATCACCCATACTACCATTTCCCAGGACTTTGCAGTGTTTGCGCTGTTACAACTCTTCCTTATAGTATCTCTTGACATCTGGCAGACCCATTCCCCCTTTCTCTTTAGTCCTACTTAATGTTTCATATGATATTCTAGGTTTTTTATTATTCCATATATATCTTGTTAACATTTTTTTTATTATTTTAAAAAAGGCCTCTGGGATTTTAATTGGTACCATTTGAAATCTATACAATATTTTAGGTATAATTACCATTTTGACTAGATTTGTACGTCCTATCCAGGATGGGTTTCCTCCTTCTAATGTTTTTAAATCTTCCCTGATCTCGTTTATCAAAGAAATATAGTTTAATCTATATAAATATTTAGATGAGACTGAGTTTTATTCCTAGGTATTTTATATCTTTTTCTCTCCATATAAAGGGGAAATCTTTTTGTAGTTTTTCTTTTTCATTCTTTGATATATTAATGTTCAAGATCTCTGTTTTCGTTGGATTGATTTTTAAATTTGATAATTCACCATACTCCTTCAGGATCTTCATTATATTTGGGAGTGTTATTCGGGGATTCCCAACATAGAACAATAGGTCGTCTGCAAAAGCCGCTACTTTATGTTCTATAGTTTCTATCTGAATTCCCTTTACCGCTCCACTGTTCCTTATTATTGACAACAGAGGTTCGAGTGACAACACATATAATAAAGGGGACAGTGGGCAGCCCTGTCTTGTTCCATTAGACATTCCAATGGGTTCTGATCTCTCCCCATTTACCGTGATGATTGCAGTAGGCTCCCTATATAATTTACTTATCCACTCACGCATTCTATCACCTATCCCCAGCGCTTTTAACCTCCTTAGCGGTATTCCCGAGTGTAGCTCGGGGTAACATTTCAGTACCAAAAGCGGTAACCCCGAGCTACACTCGGGAATACCATGTGGCGCTGCTCCGGCATGTGTTCTTCACTTACCTTACCCTGCGCTCCCACGATGTGTCCCCTGCAGCGTCCCCGGCCATCTCCTCCGGCCGATGCCGGCATCCGGCTTCTGTGTCCTGTCCCTGTGACGTCGGGACGTACGGGCGCCGCCGCCGCCGCCGGCGGTGGGAAATTTAAAAATTTTAAAAAATGTCTTTTTTTTTTACATTTTACATAGTAAAACATTGCTGTCTCAACCAATTTCACATACATTTTGTCCCTAGTGCTTTGTCCTGTGCCCTGCCTGCATTTTTACTGTTCTTTCTGCCTGGAAACTGAGAAACGTCCATGGCATCCAAAAAGTGTCCCTTTAGGTCAAAAGCGGTTTTAGACCAGCTAGAGAACAGCGATAGTAAATCAGAACCACTTGCAGAATTGAGTGATAATGATTCGTGGGGAAATTCATCATCAGACACTGAAAACGATTTTGCGACTGAGCTCAGCGATGTGCAAACTTGGCGCTATATTTCAAATTTCAGTGTTTTTGGTTTGATTATATTATTGAATTAAATTTTTTATTATTTTTATATTATTTTTATGATTATTTATTAAATTATAATTTATGATTTTGTGTTTCAAATTTTATCATACCCGGGATGTTTACTAGACTCTTGTTCGGACAGATTTCAGTGAGTTATTCCTAAATATTACAGGCCTACAATTAAAAAAATACATATTTCCATGCAAAAAAATGGTACCGCTTTCAGCACCAAAAATCTGAAATAATCATACCGCCAGGGAGGTTAAGTTGTCCATCATAAAGCCCCAGTCCACTCTATCAAATGCCTTCTCTGCATCAATTGACAAGAGCACCACCGGGGCTTTCCCTTTTCTACTTTTCTGAATAAGCATCAGGGTTCTCAAGCCGTTATCTCTACCCTCTCTCCCTGGTACGAAGCCCACCTGATCTCCATGGATCCAATCAGGCATTAGATCTTTCAACCTGTTTGCTAGAACCTTTGCGTACAGTTTGGTATCTGTGTTCAATAATGAAATTGGTCTATAGCTGGAGCACTGAGATGGATCTTTTCCCTCCTTGTGAATAAGTACTACATGGGCCTGTAAAGATTCTCTCCTCACCTCCATCCCACCTCCCAGAGCATTCATATACTTCTCCAGCTTGGGTAACAGTACTTCACTAAATTTCTTATAGTACTTAACTGTATAACCATCCGGGCCTGGGCTTTTTCCTCCCCCTGTGCTTCTTAATGCTGTTTTAATTTCTTCCTGGGAAATTTCCACGTCCATTTCTATCATCTCCTTTTTATTTGGTACTTGTAGTTCACCGTCTGATTCTTTTTTTCCCAAGCCCTCTGTTGTTAGGTGGCTACAGCTACTATTCATACCCATTGATAATCTAGGACTATTTCCCAGACTAATGTCCATTTCCTCTTTTGCGCTTGCGCCTTGGGCCCTTTCTGGCGTAATATTTCCTTGTGATGTAAATTTATTTATCATACCTGTTTGAGACCCTTTGAGCCCTGTTCCCTTAGGACCTTTGTTCTTCATGTCCTCTAAATCTCTGATTTCTTCTCTTATTCTCAAGATGAAATGATATCAGTCCTTTAGTTTGTGAACCAGACAAGTCTGCTGTTTTTCCTTATATTTTTACTCTCCTAGGACACCTGGAGCTCTTCTCATCTTCTCTTTCTTAACCCAGGGAATCCTCCCCTCCTCTCCTTCACCCCTAGGTCTCCTATGTCACTCGGGGATCCCCCATACGATAAGCCCCTAGCAGCTCTCACTCACCCTTCTTCTTCTCCAAACAGTGGCTCCGAGCTTTAGATGTAGGGCTTTTGCAGCAGCTCAGTCCTAGGGGGGATTCCTCTGGGTTTCCACTTTACTTCTCCTGTTTTTTGTTCAAGGTCTTCCCAGGAAAGCAGGGTGGTTCTCTTTGCTCTATTGGGTCACCCAGACCCAGGATCGATCAGCTGGCCGGGGGTGTTTGAACACGTGTAAGCCGGCGGCTCCCTCTTACATCGGGACGCCGGCCGGTTTCTTCCTTCTCCCAGAGATCCTCCGGGGCTGGTCACGTGCTCCCACCACGTCACCTCGCCCCTCAGCCTCCCGACTCTCTCCCCCGTAAGGCGCTGGGCGGACCAGCGCGACACTGCCACCTCCGCCCTGGTCCCATCTCCGGCTCTCTCTCCTCTCCTCCGCCGACCGACAGACTCTGGTGAGTCAGATCCCCAAGTCCTGCTCCAGAGGGTCACTGGGGAGGTTGAATAGCGGCGCTTAGCAGGGAGCTATTGCCGCACGCTCCCCACCGCCGCCATGTTCAGGCTCCTCCCCCCCGCTAATGCGAGCTATTGATTTCAAAAAAGATGCACACACAAAAAAAAGTATTTTTCCTAACAAATTCATTAAAGAAGATCATGTTGCAAAAATGAATACGCCCCAACGAAAGTCTTAGGAGCAAAGCTAAATTTTTGGCAACAAAATCCTAATTAGCAAGAATTCAACTACAGGTGAGTCTAATTATTCATTAAACAGGTGTCCAGCAGACAGTTGATTATTAGAGGGTGTTACTTAACAAATAAAACCCCTTCCCATTTCATGCTGTCAGCAATGGCACCACATGGAAGAGAAATGTCACAAGGCCTGAGAATGAAAATAAGTTTTTCACACAAGGTGAAGGCTGCAAGAAGATCAGAAAAGCTTTACTTATCAGAGTACTGTAGCAAAAGTGATTACAAAAATTTTGCAAAGATGGAACTGCATCCATCTCACAGAGACGTCCAGGCCATCCACGGAAGTTAATACCTCGACATGAGCGTCTTCTGATGAGAAGGGTTGAAGAAAATCGCCAAGCAAGTTCACTGCAGTTAGCTAAAGAAGTAGAAAGCCAAACTGGGGGTGATTGTTTCTTGTGACAGAATATGACATACATTGCAGAGGAATGACATGCATGGGTGTCATCCAGGAAGGTAGCCCACGCACAAAAAAGCCCACTTAGACTTTGCCAGGGCCCATGCTGAAAAAGAAGACTACTGGGACTTTGTACTCTAGAGTGATTAAACCAAGATGAATATTTTTGGAACTGATGGCTTCAAAACTGTATGGCATTGCAAAGGTGAGTACAACAAAGAAAAATGCATTGTGCCTACAGTGAAACATGTGGTGGCAGTGTCCTTTTGTGGGGCTTTATGGGTGCTGCAGGTGTCGGGGAGCTGCATTTCAATGATGGTATCATGAATTCACAGATGTACTGCTCTATATTGAAAGAGAAGATGCTACCATCACTCCATGCCCTTGGTCTTCATGCACTTTTCCAACATGACAAAGATCCATCTAAGGCCACTGTTGCATTTCTGAAGAAGAACAGAGTGAAAGGGATTCAGTGGCCAGGTACCATGTTTTTGCTCCATAAGATGCACCTAACCATAAGACACACCTAGGTTTTAGAGGAGGAAAACAAGAAAAAAAAATATTCTGAACCAAAACTACAGACATAGTACCGGAGATGACCAAAAATTACAGGCATAGTACAGGAGATGACCAGAGGCTGCAGACATAGTACAGGAGATGACCAGAGGCTGCAGACATAGTACAGGAGATGACCAGAGACTGCAGACATAGTACATAAGATGACCAGAGACTGCAGACATAGTACATAAGATGACCAGAGACTGCAGACATAGTACAGGAAATGACCAGAGGCTGCGGACATAGTACAGGAGATGACCAGAGGCTGCGGACACAGTACAGGAGATGACCAGAGACTGCAGACATAGTACAGGAGATGACCAAAGACTGCAGACATAGTACAGGGGATGACCAGAGGCTGCGGCCATAGTACAGGAGATGACCAGAAACTACAGCCATAGTACAGGAGATGACCAGAGGCTGCGGACATAGTACAGGAGATGACCAGAGACTGCAGACACAGTACAGGAGATGACCAGAGACTGCGGACATAGTTCAGGAGATGACCAGAGGACATAGTACAGGAGATGACCAGAGACTGCGGACACTGTACAGGAGATGACCAGAGGCTGCGGACATAGTACAGGAGATGACCAGAGACTGCGGACATAGTTCAGGAGATGACCAGAGGACATAGTACAGGAGATGACCAGAGACTGCGGACACTGTACAGGAGATGACCAGAGGCTGCGGACACAGTACAGGAGATGACCAGAGACTGCAGACACGGTACAGGGGATGACCAGAGACTACAGACATATTACAGGGGATGAACAGAGTTCTTTCAGCAATGCATAGATATAAAGTTTGTGAAAAACAGTTCAGGGTTTGGTATAACAGTCCACAGGCAGTCAATGGGGGGGGGGGGGGACGACATACCTGGCCAGCCGTGCTCAGCATCTTCTCTGAGGTCCGGGGGCGGGGCTCCCACTCACATCACAACTTCTACTACAGCAGCTCCCTCTTGAGCATACAGGCTGCATGGGGCGGGGTCAGTGGAGCTTCTGAACCTGGCCCCGCCCCCTGGCCTGGTATTCTAACACGGTGGGGGGAGACCTGGTCAATATTTGCTCCATAAGACGCACAGACATTTCCCCCAATTTTTGGGGAGGAAAAAAGTGCGTCTTATGGAGCGAAAAATACGGTATGTGTAAGGGAATCCCGGTCAGACGATTGGCAAATAGAAGTGCACATGATCACAGAAATGCACGATCGTGCACACGCATGCACATGTGCACACGCACGGTGAACATTGGCACCAGATGGACTATTTAAAAGGTGCCTTTGCCTGTGCTGAGTGCTGACTGGTCTTCAGTTCCCCATTTCCTGCTCATTCCTGTGTGATTTCCTTGTTGCTGACCCGGCTTGTTCCTGACCTGACTCTGATTACTCCCCTGCTTGATACTGGTTCCTGACTTTGGCTCTGCTCCTGACTTTGGCTTGCTTATGATATGGTACCTCGCTGTCCGCCCGTTGATGACCCTGGCTATTCCTATGACATTGCTCCTGTCTCCCATCCCTGCTTCCTGCCATGCTCTGGTGCACGCCTGGCGATCTACCATACCAGCTCTGCATATTACTACTCATCCTGAATCAGAGGTTCATCAGTCTTCCAAAGTCTCCAACTGCAAGAGCTGCAAACAACATCTGCTGGCGCTCTTGCTCCCCTGGTCCCTAGACACCCTCTGTTCCACTTCCAGTGGGGTCAGGACTAGTGACACAAGTGAGGCCTCGTCATTTCAGTTTCCAATCAGGTACGTGACAGTATGTCTCCTGATCTGACCCCAATCGAACATCTATGGGGAATTCTGAAGAGACAGGTTGAGCTTTACTCTCCATCAGCATCCAGGCTCTAAAAGAGGTAATTCTTGAAGAATGGAAAAAGATAGATGTTGCACGCCGTCGCACACTTGTTCATCCCATGCCTAGAAGACTTGGCGCTGTCCTTACAAATCATGGAGGTCATACAAACTACTAGATGGAGTAGTTTTTTTTGTGGATTGTATTCATTTATGCATCAACTAATTTGAGTAAAACTGAAGATTTTGTAATCTCAAATTAGTTGATGCAAAAATGAATACACCCCACAACAAAAACAACTGTTACAGCCAAATATTTCAAATTTGGACTTTTCAGTCTAGAGCACCTGCTGACATTTTTTCTGCTCCCCAGTTCCTATGCTTTCATGCATAGTTGAGTTGCTTAGCCTTGTTTCCATGTCCTATACCCAAGTACATAGGAACTGGGGGGGGGGGGCAGAAAAATGGAAGCGGGTGCTCTGGACTGATGAGTTAAAATGTTAAATATGGTATGGTATGGTTTTTACTAAAAAACTTTAAATATATGGCTGTAGCAAAAGGCAGTTTGTTCACAAAGGGCTGGAGAGCCTAGCTGAAAAACTCTGTGTAAAGTATACCTAGAAGAACTGATGCTGTTTTGAAGGCAAGGGGTGGTCACACCAAATGTTAATTTGATTTGGATTTCTCTTTGGTTAATTTACTTTTAGTAATTGATAAAAATAAACACTTCTACTTCTTAACGCATTCTTAATTTACAGCATTTTTCACACCTGCCTAAGACTTTTGCACAGTATATATTTACACACGAATATATATATGTAGAAGCAGCTTCTTTGAGCTGCAGTGTGCATGAGGCCTGAAAGTCCTGTGTATGACATCTTCTCATCTACGGTGGTCTGCTATCTCTTCCTGCATGGGCTCTTACATAAACATGTTTACTTATACAACTTTGCTTAATAACATGTGCACTGTAACACTAAAATCACATTGTTGCACTGCAGTACTGTATTTACGTTGACACATGCTTTTTAATTAAATAGGCCGCCGACTACTTCAAACCCCACCAAAAAAGATAAGTGCACTACCTGCTTTGTGGTGCATTGTTATGCATGTGCATTGGTTTTCCATTAAGAATAAATTGCACCATGGCACCAATGCGTGAATGCAGGTTTAGGCCCTACTTCAGGCAAACATCTAAATAAACAGATTCAATACATATTATGAAACGCTTTAAACTTCCAATGGATTTGTATTTCTGACTATCAAGTCTTGACATTTAGACAGGTCTGCCACATAGCACAGCCAGGTGAGTAGTACCAGTTTCTCTGCAGCAGCAGACTGATGATGTCATATCTCTACTCAAAGTGCAACTTCACTCTCCAAGTCAATATTGACTTGTTTAATCATTATGCTGCTAGCAACAGTAAATACAATGCTCAAATTAAACAAACACTGTGAAGACGCATCAGATCTCAATGGGTAAAAATATGGTGGATATCAATACTGATATGGACTGGGTAATGTGTTAGGAACATAAGGATGCCCCATCGTTTGAATTTAGTCCTCTGTAGGTTGATAATTTTAATTTCCATCAAAGACACCCCAAAAGTCAAAGTGAAAAAATGATGCAGCAAGCTAGTCCATTTTGCTGAAATTTCATTGTAGCAACTCAAAATGGTATTTCATAGTTTGTATGGCCCCCATGCGCTTGTATGCATGCCTGACAACATTGAAGCATGCTTCTAATGAGATGACAGATGCTGTCCTGGGGTATTTCCTCCCAGATCTGGACAAGGACATCATCAAGCTCCTGGACAGTCTGAGGTGCAGCCTGGTGGCATCGGATGGACCGAAACATGATATCCCAGAGGTGTTCTATTGGATTTAGGTCAGGCAAGCGTGGGGGCCATTCAATGGTATCAATTCCTTCATTCTCCAGGAACTGCCTGCATACTCTCGCCACATGAGGCCGGGCATTGTCATGCACCAGAAGGAACCCAGGACACACTGCACCAGTGTAGGGTCTGAAAATGGGTCCAAGGATTTCATCCTGATACCTAATGGCAGTCAGGGTGCCTTTGTCTAGCCTGTAGATGTCTGTGCATCAATCCATGGATATGCCTCCCCTGACCATCACTGACCCACCACCAAAACGGTCATGCTGAACAATGATACAGGCAGCATAATGTTCTCCATGGCTTCTCCAGACTCTTTCGCATCTGTGCTCAGGGTGAACCTGCTCTCATCTGTGAAAAGCACAGGGCACCAGTGGTGGACCTGCCAATTCTGGTGTTCAATGGCAAATCGAGCTCTATGGTGCCGGGCAGTGAGTACAGGGCCCACTAGAGGACGTTGAGCCCTCAGGCCACCCTCATGAAGTCTGTTTCTGATTGTTTGGTCAGAGGCATTCACACCAGTGGCCTGCTTGAGGTAATTTTGTAGGGTTCTGGCAGTGCTCATCCTTCAACGGCCCTGTCCAACTCTCCTAGAGTAACTGCCTGTCTCCTGGAATCTCCTCCATGCTCTTGAGACTGTGCTGGGAGACACAGCAAACCTTCTGGCAATGCCACGTATTGATGATGTGTCATCCTGGAGGAATTGGATTGCCTTTGCAACCTCTGTAGGGTGCAAATATTGCCTCATGCTACCAGTAATGACACTGACCCTAGCCAAATGCAAAACTATTGAGAAACAGTCAGTGGCCTCCACCTGTAAAACCATTCCTCTTTTGGGGGTCGTTTCATTGTTGCCCATCTAGTGCACCTGTTAATTTGATTAACACCAAAGCAGCTGAAACTGATTAACAACCCCTTCTGCTACTTAACTGACCAGATCAATATCCCAGGAGTTTAATTGGCTTGATGCTATACTCTGATTAAAAACTGTTCCTTTGATTTTTTTTGAGCAGTGTAGATAGGAATGTATATTAGATTTATGTTTTAAACTTTTACTTTTCTTTTCTTCAGTTACTTTCTGGATTCCATGCCAAGGCAAATGATGCATACATCCCAGGAGTCTGCAGGAGAGGAGGGGCTTTCGGAGCTAAGCACACCCTCTTGCCTGCATGCCTTAGCTAAGGTAAGATGGGTTCCAGGAACTAAATGCTACACGAATCATCTGCCCTTAGTCAAGATGGCTAGGGCCAGAAATGCTAGGGGGTGTTTTTAAAAGTGATTTCAGCAAAATAAACCATGGACACATGAATAGATGGGTGAGTTTGCTTTATATATTAAAAAAATAATTAGTGTATATGATTTGTGGTACTCAGATGCAGAGTAGTTTCATTTTAATCTGCTTTTTCCTCCTATTAGTATTTTCCTTGGCAACACACCCAATTGCCACCCATGCTACCCCTTCCTCTTCCAGTCTGAGTGCCCCTTTACAGGGCATTGCAACATTCTAAGTCAGATTGTGGCGCATCCACTAGCTGCATTTAAACATACAATGAATATTTTATTACTTAATATATAGCTACTTTATTTGTATATTTTATATTTGCCTGGAGATAGGTTTTAAATGTCACACGTACCCAGACACATTCTTAATGATCGTAGACTATAAACATCAAATTACTTCTTCACATGGCAATGCAGATGATGTGTTTACTGCACTGGAGATAACAGCATAGCTTTACAGGGATTAGAAAGTGGAACAATATTGCTATTTAGTTTTATTTCTACACCGTAATTTCACCTAACATGGAATTTCTGCTTTTCGACCATCCACCCGTTCCCAATCCCTGGTGTTTTTAATTTAAAAAATCCCCTATTTTCAACAGTATTCTACCTGATCTGGTCACTGCAGCTTCATCTTCCTCTGGCATTGGCAGGCGCCAACGATTCTTCCAGGACTGAGTAGTCTTCATGACATGTGAGCACCACTCATTTATGGAGTATTGTAAGTCAAACCTGTGTGATGACACACCTAGGGAATGTGTACACAGCCTTGGTTGAAAGGAAATAGGCAGAAAGACAGGTAAGTATAACCTGACAATTTTTTTTTTTAATATAATGGGGGTAGAGGAAGGTAAGAAAAAAAACAACCAAAAATGTAATTCTATATTAGCTATATTGTATAATTAGAATTCCTCACCTACCTACCTACCCTAGTAGGGGGTGAAATGCATCAGCAGGAAGTTTAGGGAGGAGTGTTCCAATGCTACCAGACCAGATGTGTGCGAGTTCACATCTTTTACAAGCAAATTTAGGTTTGGAAATGATGGATGCAGGAGGTAGCCAGCAGAATCTGCTGGGCTAGATAGGACAGAAGACTTGAGAGTGCTATGGACTTGTGAGTCTTCCAAACTATGGTTCTGTCTTCAAGGGTAAAAGTACCGTCATGATGTTTCGAGTGAACTGAACAAATAAAAAACATACCAGCATACAAACATCTGGTCATTTTATTTATTTTTTTGTATTAATATAGTTCCCTTCTTTTTATAGTGCCAGCCTATTGCAGTATACACAGGACTGTTTACATCAGTCCCTGCACCAGTGGGACTTCCAATCTAATTTTGTTACAAATCAAAAAAGCACACATTCATAAGGCCAATTTTGATAGCAGCAAATAAATCTAGAACAAAGAGCTAGTGAATATGAATTTGATACAGTCCCTGCTGGTACTGAACCAAGGATGCCAAAATGCAAGACGAGAGCACTAATGACCTCTGCACTACCACAACTTAAGCTTGATTCAGCGCTGAGCAGTTCTTTCAGAAATCCAGAATTGCCTGGGGTACAGAAGGGATAAGACATCAGAAATGTGCCCAGATTTGATTTTCGAAGCTGAAGACTCTAAGATGCAAGTCATTGCTGTAATTTTCACAGGTATATGCTGTACTGTGTTTCATTTGTCTATTCTGAAGTCTCAATTTATTGTAGCCCTTAAACAGCATCTACAGCTTTTGAGGGGTTGACAATTTCACCAATGGACTTTGCCACTTGATCTTTTGAATATACAGTTGTGCTCAAAAGGTTTTGCATACCCTGGCAGAAATTGTGAAATTTTGGTTTTGTTTTGAAAATGTGACTGATCATGCCAAAAAACTGTCTTTTACTGTATTTAAGACTAGTGATCATATGAAGCCATTTATTACCATTAGTTGTTTGGCTCCTTTGTAAATCATAATGAAACAGAAATCAACCAAATGGCCTTAATCAAAAGTTTGCATACCCTGGAATGTTTGGCCTTGGCACAGACACATAAGGTGACACACATCGGTTAAAATGGCAATTAAAGTTTAATTTTCAACATCTGTGGCTTTTTAAATTGCAATTAGTGTCTGTGCATAAATAGTCAATGAGTTGGTTAGATCTCACGAGGATGCACTGAGCATGGGGAGCGGAAAATAAATGTCAAAAGACCTGCATAACAAGGTAATGGAATTTTATAAGGATGGAAAAGGATATAAAACCAAAAGCCGTGAATATGCCAATAAGTATTAAGAAATGGAAAATTCAGGGTCTCTTGCTATCAAGCAAAGGTCAGGTAGAATAAGAAAAATTGCAGCCACAACTGCCAGAATAGATCTTCTCAAACATATCACCTTCCTCAGCATATACAACAAAAACAAAAAAGCAGCATCACTTGTGCAAAAGTGAAACTATAATTTTGCGATGACTAGATATGATTAATAGCATGGGAGCCTGTGAATAGAGTCAGTGATGAGGAACTAGCTACTACCATTGCACAGATTCAGAAGCCAGAATCTCCCTAGTGGGGACACAAGCTGCAATATAAACCTTACAGGGTAAAACCCTTCCCCACTTTTCTTCAAAAATGAAACATTTTCAAACAATTTAAAAGGTACAGAATTGTATGGTTTGGAGAGATCATATACCAGGGCTGAACAGCTGATATGGGAGATACATTGTGAGCTCAGAAAAGCTATTTAGGAAAGTTGAAGAACAGTGGCAGTGTTGTAGGGGGCTAAAGTGCTCTAATCTTAAAACTCTGAGGCACACCATATGGTACAAACAGTAACTTTTTTTCTTTTTTTAAATTAACAGAGGTTTTGTGCTGCTCTTCCATTTTTTTTGCCTAGGCAATATGATGTTCGCCCCCCCCCCCCCCATTCTGAGCCACAGGTCCTGGTATGGGTTTTCCATGCATGCGCAAACACAAGGCAGGTATGCAAGTCCCAAAGCTCGGCATGTCTGTGTAGGCATGGAAATTCTACTGTGTGTAGTTGTGCCACGGGGCTCCATCAGGACTCAGAACCCTGTGCTATCAGTACACATGCCAAAATAACAAATATGGCTGTTTTAAAGAAGGAAGAGAGGGCTCAGAACGAAAGGGGACTGAAGTTCCTGTTTAAATGCCAGCCCTTTCTGCATCAAGCTGCTATAGTAATTATCATCACTGATTTCAGGGAACAGAACTACTGTACATGTTCAGCACCACAATAACAGCAGACTACCATTGTCCCAAGCATCTTTTGAAGTCCTGCTGATGCAAACATGAGTTATAGCAGACCAAAATCTACATTATACCATTTGGTTTTGTCACGTGTCCAAAGCCAAAATGCAGGCAAAAGGTAAGGGTCTATTTTTAAAGGAAATTACTAGAACCCCAATCACGGATTAATTTTTTGTTGCTTTCTCTGTACCATTGTGGCGATTTCTCCTCACTCCTTGTTCTAGAGATAAAACCAGAAGAAAATTGATATCACTGCAAAACGAGGAGGTGTCCCTACAAGTGCCCCCATTGGAAATGGTTTTCCTCCAGTTTTGGTGACAGCTGTAAACTTTTGATCTCCTATAACTTCCTGTCCATAAAGACAATGGTCGCCAGGACAAAGACACAGACAGCAATAAAAACCGAACATAGGCTCAGTTTCCTACTCGATTCTAAATGAAAAATAAAAAAGGTTTTGCTACAGCTACAAGATAACATATTAAGAAGCCAAATATTACAGTATCTCACAGAAGTGAGTACACCCTTAAATTTTTGTAAATATTTTATTTTATCTTTTCATGTGACACACTGAAGAAATGACACTTTGCTACAATGTCAATTAGTGAGTGTACAGCTTGTATAACAGTATAAATTTGCTGTCCCTCAAAATAACTCAACACACAACCATTAATGTCTAAACCACTGGCAACAAAAGTGAGTACACCCCTAAGTGAAAATGTCCAAATAGGGCCCAATTAGCCATTTAACCCTCCCCAGTGTCATGTGACTTGTTAGTGTTACAAGGTCTCAGGTGTGAATGGGGAGCAGGTGTGTAAAATTTGGTGTTATCGCTCTCACATACTGGTCACTGGAAGTTCAACATGGCACCTCATGGCAAAGAACTCTGAGGATCTGAAAAAAAGAATTGTTGCTCTACATAAAGATGGCCTAGGCTATAAGAAGATTGCCAGGACCCTGAAACTGAGCTGCAGCATGGTGGCCAAGACCATACAGTGGTTTAACAGGACAGGTTCCACTCAGAACAGGCCTCGCCATGGTCGACCGAAGAGGTTGAGCGCATGTGCTCAGCATCCTATCCAGAGGATGTCTTTGGAAAATAGACGTATGAGTGCTGCCAGCATTGCTGCAGAGGTTGAAGGGGTGGGGGGGTCAGCTTGTCAGTGCTCAGACCATACGCCACACACTGGTCTGCATGGCTGTTGTTCCAGAGGGAAGCCTCTTCTAAAGATGCAGAAGAAAGCCCGCAGTTTGCTGAAGACAAGCAGACTAAGGACATGGATTACTGGAACCATGTCCTGTGGTCTGATGAGATCAAGATAAACGTATTTGGTTCATATGGTGTCAAGCGTGTGTGGTGGCCACCAGGTGAGGAGTATAAAGACAACTGTGTCTTATCTACAGTCAAGCATTGTGGTGGGAGTGTCATGGTCTGGGGCTGCATGAGTGCTGCCAGCACTGGGGCGCTACAGTTCATTGAGGGAACCATGAATGCCAACATGTACTGTGACATACTGAAGCAGAGCATGATCCCCTCCCTTTGGGAACTGGGCCACAGGGCAATATTCCAACATGACGACAACCCCAAACACACCCCCAAGATGACCACTGCCTTGCTAAAGAAGCTGAGGGTACAGGTGATGGACTGGTCAAGCATTTCTCCAGACCTAAACCCTATTGAGCATCTGTGGGGCATCCTCAAATGGAAGTTGGAGGAAAGCAAGGTTTCTAACATCCACCAGCTCCATGATGTCATCATGGAGGAGTGGAAGAGGACTCCAGTGGCAACCTGTGAACCTCTGGTGAACTCCATGCCTAAGAGGGTTAAGGCAGTGCTGGAAACTAATGGTGGCCACACAAAATATTGACACTTTGGGCCCAATTTGGACATTTTCACTTAGGGGTGTACTCACTTTTGTTGCCAGTAGTTTAGACATTAATGACTGTGTTGAGTTATTTTGAGGGTACAGCAAATTTACACTGTTGTTATACAAGCTGTATACTCACTACTTTACATTGTGTCATTTCTTCAGTGTTGTCACATGAAAAGATAGAATAAAATATTTACAAAACTGTGAGGGGTGTACGCACTTCTGTGAGAATATATATACAGTCAGATCCATAAATATTGGGACATCGACACAATTCTAACGTTTTTGGCTCTATACATCACCACAATGGATTTGAAATAAAACGAACAAGATGTGCTTTAACTGCAGACTGTCAGCTTTAATTTGAGGGTATTTACATCCAAATCAGGTGAATGGTGTAAAAATTACAACAGTTTGCATATGTGCCTCCTACTTGTTAAGGGACCAAAAGTAATGGGACAGAATAATCATCATAAATCAAACTTTCACTTTTTAATACTTGGTTGCAAATCCTTTGCAGTCAATTACAGCCTGAAGTCTGGAACGCATAGACATCACCAGACGCTGGGTTTCATCCCTGATGATGCTCTGCCAGGCCTCTACTGCAACGGTCTTCAGTTCCTGCTTGTTCTTGGGGCATTTTCCCTTCAGTTTTGTCTTCAGCAAGTGAAATGCATGCTCAATCGGAATTCAGGTCAGGTGATTGACTTGGCCATTGCATAACATTCCACTTCTTTCCCTTAGAAAACTCTTTGGTTGCTTTTGCAGTATGCTTTGAGTCATTGTCCATCTGCACTGTGAAACGGCGTCCACTGAGTTCTGAAGCATTTGGCTGAATATGAGCAGATAATATTGCCCGAAACACTTCAGAATTCATCCTGCTGCATTTGTCAGCAGTCACATCATTAATAAATACAAGAGAACCAGTTCCATTGGCAGCCATACATGCCCACGACATGACACTACCACCAACATGCTTCACTGATGAGGTGAGAAAAGGAGAGCAGCGCCTCTAAGTGCAATAAGTCTTTTTATTCAAGTCTAAATGTAGAAACATTCACATGTGTGAAGTAATCATAAGCTTAAAAACCGTGGTTAATAGTTAACGGTGGGGTGGTAACCCGGGTGAAGAGCCGTCATCTTAGTGCAATGTGGGGAGGTCAGCTCTCGGCTGGAACAGCGTGGTGGCTGGAAGGGAACAGCGGTGAGGCCAGCGTGCACGTCCTACCTCAGAGCCGGATGGAACGCACGCTGGAATGTAGCGGTGGCGTGGCCGTGATGACGTCAGATCCCAGGGTGCACTGCGACGCGTTTCGGAGCATGCACTGGCCGTGGAAGGCGGAAGTGCACTCCTTTTTCAAGCCGCGAAGTTGCTACAGCTTATTTGGAAGCCTTGCCCTCAGTGCCACATGGAATCCTACCCTCTTCATACAGTAGCCACTAATACCACGATCGCCCCATACTACCATTTCCCAGGACTTTGCAGTGTTTGCGCTGTTACAACACTTCCTCATTTTTTCTTCACTGATGAGGTGGTATGCTTAGGATCATGAGCAGTTCCTTTCCTTCTCCATACTCTTCTCTTCCCATCACTCTGGTACAAGTTGATCTTGGTCTCATCTGTCCATAGGATGTTGTTCCAGAACTGTGAAGGATTTTTTAGATGTCGTTTGGCAAACTCTAATCTGGCCTTCCTGTTTTTGAGGCTCACCAATGGTTTACATCTTGTGGTGAACCCTCTGTATTCACTCTGGTGAAGTCTTCTTTTGATTGTTGACTTTGACACACATACACCTACCTCCTGGAGAGTGTTCTTGATCTGGCCAACTGTTGTGAAGGGTGTTTTCTTCACCAGGGAAATAATTCGGTCATCCACCACAGTTGTTTTCCATGGCCTTCTGGGTCTTTTGGTGTTGCTGAGCTCACCGGTGCATTCCTTCTTTTTAATAATGCTCCAAACAGTTGTTTTGGCCACGCATAATGTTTTTGCTATCTCTCTGATGGGTTTGCTTTGTTTTTTGAGCCTAATAATGGCTTGCTTCACTGATAGTGACAGCTCTTTGGATCTCATCTTGAGAGTTGACAGCAACAGATTCCATATGCAAATAGCACACTTGAAATGAACTCTGGACCTTTTATCTGCTCATTGTAATTGGGATAATGAGGGAATAACACACACCTGGCCATGGAACAGTTGAGAAGCCAATTGTCCCATTACTTTTGGTCCCTTAACAAGTGGGAGGCACATATGCAAACTGTTGCAATTCCTACACCTTTCACCTGATTTGGATGTAAATACCCTCAATTTAAAGCTGACAGTCTGCAGTTAAAGCACATCTTGTTTGTTTCATTTCAGATCCATTGTGGTGGTGTATAGAGCCAAAAATGTTAGAATTGTGTCGATGTCCCAATATTTATGGACCTGACTGTATATTGTACAAAGATTTAAGGCAGGTGTGTAAAAAATCCTGTAAATTAAGAATGGTTTCAGGAATAGATATGTTAGTCTATTTTTATCAGTTATTTTTATCAGTTAACGGAATGGAAAGTAAATGAACAGAAGAGAGAACCAAATCAAATCAATATTTGTTGTGACCACCCTTTGCCTTCAAAACAGCAATAATTCTTCTAGGTATGCATGCACAAAGTTTTTGAAGGAACTCGGCAGGTAGGTTGTTCCAAACATCTTGGAGAACTATCCACAGATCTGCTGTGGATGTAGGCTGCCTCAAATCCTTCTGTTTCTTCATGCAATCCCAGACAGGCTGAATGATGTTGAGATCAGGGCTCTGTGGGGGCCAAACCATTACTTCCAAGACTCCTTGCTCTTCTTTATCATGAAGACAGTTCTTAATGACATTGGCTGTATGTTTGGGGGTCGTTGTCCTGCTGCATAATAAATTTAGGGCCAATCGCATGCCTCCTTGATAGTGTGGCATGATGGATAAGTACTGTATCTGCCTATATTTCTCATCATTGATCCTGACCAAATCTCCAACTCCACAGCTCCATTTGTAGAAATGCAGCCCAAGGTTGCAAGGAACCTTCATCATGCTTCATGGTTGCCTGCAGACACTCATTATTGTACTGCTCTCCAGCCCTTCGATGAATAAACTGCCTTCTTCTTCAGCCAAATATTTCAGATTTTGGCACATCATTACAGAGCACCTGCTGCCATTTTTCTTCACTCCAGTTTGTGTTTTCCTGCATTGTTGAGTCGCTTAGCCTTGTTCCAGTGTCAGAAGTATGACTTTTTGTTTGCAATTCTTCCATGAAGACCTCTTCTGGCCACACTTCTCGAGACAGTAGATGGGTGTACCTGGATCCTACTGGAGTCCATCAGTTGTGTGCTGACAACATTGCTGGGTGTTTTCCGATGTCGAAGGGAACTACCGTATTTTTCGCCATATAAGACGCACTTTTTCTTCCCCAAAACTGGGGGGGAAATGTCAGTGCGTCTTATGGGGCGAATATGGAGCGGCCGGTCCGGTATTTCCACCGCGGCCATGTCAGAATACCGGTCCGGCCGCTCAGCTCTGCAGCGGGACCTTACCTGTTCCTCTATCCAGCGGCCTGCTGTTTTCCCGGCTTCTGTAGTGTGGGCACTGGGCATGACAGCCGGGTGCCAAGTGCGCATGCTCAAGAAGCGGTGCTTTTTGTGAATGGTAAGGCGGTACCTGGGACACATGACAGATCCCAGAAGCCGCCGGACCAATCACAAAGAGCAAGTGCTTCTCGCTCATGCGCACTGGGCACCCGGCTGTCATGCCGAGCGCCATTACAGAAGCCGGGAAGACAGCGCGCGGCTGGATCGAGGAACAGGTAAGATCAAAAACTCTGCGGAAGTAAGAGCGGGTACCTGTCAAATTCAGGTACCCACTCCCCACCTCTCCAAAGGTCAGCAGCCATCCCTGTGCTGTCCGCAGTCTCTGGTCATCCCTGTGCTGTCCGCAGTCTCTGGTCATCCCTGTGCTGTCCGCAGTCTCTGGTCATCTCCTGTACTGTGTCTGCAGTCCATTAGTTCAGAATTTTTTTTCCTGTTTTCTGCCTCTAAAACCTAGGTGCGTCTTATGGTCAGGTGCGTCTTATACGGCGAAAAATACGGTAAGTATGATGTGTCTTTCATCTGTTGCATTAGGTTTCCTTGGCCAACCACTGTGTCTACAGTCCTCAACGTTGCCCGCTTCTTCAAATGAACTTGAACAGCACATCCTGAAACCCCAGTCTGTTTTGATATCTTTGCCTGGCAGAAACCTAGTTGATGCAATTCATTGCCCACATTTAAGCCTCTTAAACAGCTGTTTCTGTTAATGACTTTGCTTGAACCTACATATGAAATGATGATCATTAGCACCTGCTTGGTATAATTGGTTAATTATACATCTGACACTAATCCTACAAAATCCCTGACTTTGGCTTCAAACCAACATCAATTTGTAAACTTGCACAAAGGTTGGTCACACCAAATACTGATTTGATTTAGATTTTTGTTCTGTTTGCTCACTTTGCTATTTTGTAAATTGATAAAAATAAACAATAAAATATATGTTTTTGAAAGCATCCTTACTTTACAGAATTTCTGTAAACCTGCTTAAAACATTTGCACAGTACTGCATATATTAAAAAAATGGATGGCAATTGGGCCTACTTGTTTAAAAATCTTCAATACTCCTATGACACCAAACCACAGGTCCACAGATATGGTCAAGAAAATATTATATCACAGTTCTTGATGTAGATGCTCATAATAAAGCACTTTGTACCCCACATAGTAAAGCAACCAGAGAATCAAATTTTGACACAAAAAATATTTTCAATAATATTCAAATATATTATTCTATAAATATATTTACATAATTGACTAAATAACATTAAATAAACACTGCACACTGCAAAACAAATGATAAATTATGACATTAATTTAACATCACCAAAAAAATACTAGATTATTTATAAATTAATATATTAGTTTTGTAAGGCAAACTTGCATTCAGCATTTTTTATTTTCATCAGATCCTTTTTCTTTTGTGAAAAAATAAACCATTCTTTCCTACAAAGTCTAACTATAGAAAGGCAAATTATGACTTCTCTGCATAAGAAGGTTAAAGTACTAATTCAAGCACTATCTGCTTCATAACAATCAAAGTATTTCAGAAAAAATTTGTCCTTTCTGTGAAAAAAGAAAGAAACTCAGGGTTTGGACGCTGCCTGTCCTGCTAACATTTGGACATTTTAAATATAACCAGATTTAAAAAAAAATGTTTCAAGTAATATTATGGCCTCACATTAAATAAATATGTGCTGCAGCACTTAAATATAACTGCAACCAAACTTACATATTTCTGTATGCCCCCTGCGAAGTCTCACAAATATGTGTTGTCCCTATGATGGTGTGGCAGCATTGCTCCTGAATTTAGAGCAGCATTGACACTCTTATTTAGACTGGGATTTGCTTGCATTACAGCCAAAAGTATGTCAGAAAAATGTTAGCTATCAGCATTATCACTACTAAATTACAAGCCTGTCAATCAGCACTTGGCCACAATAAGTCTGACTGAGCAAGGGGTGTGTCTGTGTGTAAACAGTGGTCTCTCTGTACAGGTCAGAGAGGCTTTCCTCCTCAGGGAGTAGATGCTTTCTAAAGAAAATAAGACACTACCCGCTTTTTTGTTTTGATGTGCATAGAATGTATTCAGTGGAATTAAACTGAAACTTCAGTTGGGCTTTAAAGTCATACGTTGTGTTACCGTACAATTAACTGAAAGGGATTTTACCATTTTATTTGGAAGTTGTGCTATATTTTCATTATTACATTTTATATACAAATGTGTAATCTTTACCAATGCATTGTGTTCAATTAAGGTGTATTGTGGAACTAAATGTAAAGAAGAGACTGTGCTGTGTTATCAGGAAGTAACTTTTAAAAGATTATATTTTTCATTTCGTTTAACTGGCACATTTTATCATTTTACTGCCATGTCAAAATATGAAACTTGTCAGGAATGCAGAGATAGGTAGAACTATACAAATGAACTAGGAGTAAAGAAATTGGATGCAGTATGGTCCGATAAAGATAAAAATATTTTTACTATACATAGAATCATAACATTTACTACTGGGTCTTGCTCACCAAAGGCATTATTTTATGTAAATATAATAAAAGGCATTTTTATCTTTATCAGCCCCATCCATTTCTTTACTCTTAGGCTCGATGCATACCAGCTTAAAAATTGCTGCTTCTACAGGAGTTTTGTTTTGCCTATAGAAGCAGCTCAGTGGTATCCTATGTGTCCATACACATTAGGATGATTAGAGGCATATTTTAAGCGCAGTGTTTAGAAGCAGGATAAAAAAACCCTTATGGTTAGCATTTTTTCTGCCTGAAAGCTCCAATCAAAAACGCAAAACTCTTCCAAACTCGCCTAAATGGTATACAAAAACGCTATATTTCAGCAAATTTTTTAAGCCCAGTGTGCATGGAGCCTTAGTTCTCGTGAGCAAATTGAAAAGAGGAACTAACTAGTATTGATCTACCTTAAAAGGTATTCATTATCTTTATGATAATTACTGTATAGGAGAATACTTGTTTACCAACCATTAATAGTAGGTAGAGATATGTCCACTTGCAGACTACAGATAGCCAAATGACGGCTTCACTGCGGCCGGCCAGTTCTGGGAGGGCGTCATATGATGTCCTCCCAGAACACGGTCTCTTGGGCGCCCCCGGTGATCTTCATGATTGCTGTGTCCTATGGACACAGCTGATCACGTGATGTGGTAAAAGGCCAATCACAGCGGCCTTTTACTACATGATCAGCCATTTCCAATGACACACTGATCACTGGGAAATACAATTGTCGGTTATCGGCTGCACTTTCCTCACACTGTCACAGCGGTGGCAGTTGTCAGAGGAGGGATCGGCACCGATCATCAGGGCACTGATGATCGGTGCCCATCACTGCCACCCACCTGTGCCCATCACTGCCACCCACCAGTGCAGCCCAGCACTGCCATCCATCAGTGCCACCCAGCATGCCACCAGTCAGTGCCCAGCAGTGCCACCCATTTGTCCACCTCATCAGTGCCGCCTATCAGGGCAGCCTCATCAACACACATCAGTGAAGGAGAAAAATTACCTGTTTGCAAAAGTTTATAATAGAAACAAAGAAAAACTTTTTTTTTAATCTTTTTTTGTTTATAGGGCAAAAAATAAAACACCCAGCGGCGAGTAAATACCACCAAAAGAAAGCTCTATTTGTGGGGAAAAAATTATAGAAATTTCATATGGGTACAATGTTGCATGACTGCGCAATTGTCATTCAAAGTGCAACAGCGCGGAAAGCTGAAAACTGGCCTGGTAAGGAAGGGGGTATAAGTACCTGGTAGGCAAGTGGTTAAAGTGGTTGTAAAGGCTGAATGTTTTTTACCTTCATGCATTCTATGCATGAAAGTAAAAAACCTTCATAGTGCAGCTCCCCCCTCACCCTCCCAATACTTACCTTAGCCCGATCCTGATGCAGCGATATGCACAAGAGCAGTGGATCTCCTGGGTCTCTCCCTGCTTGTTGGCTGAGATACAGCAGGGGGGCCTCAGAGATGACTCAGGAGTGAGCTCTGGAGGCACTCAGCAGGAGGGAGGGGTCAGGAGCACTGGCAGGGAACCCAAGAGGAGGAGGATCAGACTGCTCTGTGCAATGTTAATGACTTTTTTTTAAGCTGAACCATTAGTATCACTTGAATTATTCTGCATCTTTAATATCATGCTTGGAGTTGATATTTAAAGATTAAGTTCACCTTTTCCAGAAAGCAGTCTATGCAGTCAAGGTTCCCCATAAGTTGTTTAAAAAATGTGCAGACCGTTTGCTATCTTTTTGGATACTGTATATGTTTTATGTTTTTGTACTTGACAAAATTTCTAATAAAAATAGATTAAAAATCTGTGCAGCTTTGTAAAATGTTTATTACTTTTATTGTTATACCTGTAGGCCATTTGGGCCCCCTGGATGCCTGGCCTGAGAACTCCTAGTTTGCAATCTTCACGTTCTGCCTTGTTGCTAGGAAATGAAAACTGGTGGACACTCACTCCCAACATTACAGTGATGGTTTTTGCATCCTAGCAACAAAGCAGGACATGGGGATTGCTTTTTGTAACTTTTTCAGCCAGACTTCCAAGAAGGTCCAAATGGCCTGCAGGAAAGACCATATACATTAATAAACATTTTACCAAATGGCAGTTTTTCTATAACCTACTGGGGCCCCTTGACTGCACAGGCTTTTTACGGAAAAGGTGAACTTCGCATTTAACAGCTTGGCAATCATTGGTTTTTCAATAGGAACGTTTGCACATTTAATAAAATATTAAAATTTAGGAGAGTTAGCATTGTGTGAAATTACAAGCGCTTCTTCTTTTAGACAAAACCACCATTAATACTACATTGACAGATCTTTGATTATAATATTACTAAAGCAAATAGTCTGATGTTTTTAAATTATTAATATACATGAAGCTCTATTTAATGGAGCTCTTGTTCTTATATTCTAAAGCAGCAACTCTAAAACCATGCATTTGTACTGATCTGACATCAGTGGAGTAAATTCCAAATGATTGCTATAGGCCATTGCAAGAACTCATTACTGAATAAGGCTAATGTTCTTTATACTGTAGTATACCACCTGATTTCTGTATGTAAAATATAGCCATTTCTTGGAAGGACAGGCAGTAAAGTTAAATCTCTCCAGAGAGATACTAAAAGATGAAAACCTTATAGAAAATTTTGACTCTTTCCAAGTACATAAAAAAGGTTTGCCTGGAGTTAGGTTTAAAAGGAAACCTCACCAAAGATCCATTATCTCCTGCGCTCAAGGACTCAGATCAAACAGGCGTTAGTGACAAGCAGCGTGTTGTGTATTCATCCACTGGTGATCAGAGGTTGTGCAGCTCTATCATGAAGCTGGGGAAGCTTAATAAAACTGTAGAGGAAGATGAAAGAAAGAGCGCACAAACCTTGCGCATTACCTCAATAAATAGTGACTAATTTTATTAATAAGGAAATATACTCACAAAATGGTTGTATAACAGGCATAAGTAACCATAATCCAAACAGGGTTACAGGTAACTCAAAAAGGGGGGGTATGAAGGCTAACGTGTTTCGAAGGGTGCTCCCTTCTTCATCAGAGCTGGGTTTGGCAGATAGAAACTTCAGTATGGCAGAGTTCCCATGGCAAGGAGATATTCAGCCACTGAGTGTCAGTATTACAGCAGTTCAGCCTAAACAGCACAGATTTCCTTAACATTTCAGACCAACTGCTACATACAGCGAATGAAAAAAGTATTTGATGCCCTGATGATTTTGAATGTTTGCCCACTCACAAAGAAATGATCAGTCTAAAAATCGAATGGTAGGTGTATTGAGACAGAATAGCAACAAAAAATTCAAAAGAAATGCATGTCTAACAAATTATGCACTGATTTGCATGTTCATGAGGGAAATAAGTATTTGATCCCCTATCATTCAGCAGGATTTCTGGCTACCAGGTGTCTTTCATACAGGTAACAAGCTGAGATTAGAAGTAGTCTCTTAAAGGGAGTGCTGCTAATCTAATTTTGTTACCTGTATAAAAGACACCTGTCCACAGGAGCAATCAAACAATCAGATTTCAAACTCTCCACCATGGAAAAGACCAAAGAGCTGTCCAAGGATGTCAGGGACAAGATTGTAGACCTACACAAGGCTGGACTGGGCTACAAAACTATCGCCAAGCAGCTTGGTGAGCAGGTGACAACAGTTGGTGCAATCATTCGCAAATGGAAGAAACACAAAACAACCGTCAGTCTCCCTAGGTCTGGTGCACCATGCAAGATCTCACCTCGTGGAGTGTCAATGATCATGAGAACAGTGAGGAATCATCTTAGAACTACACGTGAGGATCTTGTCAATATTCTCCAGGCAGCTGGTGACCACAGTCACCAAGAAAACAATTGGTAACACACTACGCCGAGAAGGATTGAAATGCCCGCAAGGTCCCTCTGCTCAAGAAAGCACATGTCCAGGCCCAGCTGAAGTTTGCCACTGAACATCTGAATGATGCAAGGAGGACTGGTTGAAAGTGTTGTGGCCAGATGAGACCAAAATCGAGCTCTTTGGCAACAACTCAACTCGCCGTGTTTAGAGGAGGAGGAATGCTGCCTATGACTCCAAGAACACCATCCCAACTGTCAAACATGGTGGTGAAAACATTCTGCTTTGGGGGTATTTTTCTGCAAAGGGGACAGGAAAACTGCACCGCATCAAAGGGTTGATGGACGGGGCAATGTACCGTCAAACCTTGGGTGAGAACCACCTTCCCTCAGCCAGGGCATTGAAAATGGGTCTTGGATGGGTGTTCCAGCATGACAATGACCCAAAACACATGGCCAAGGCAACAAAAGAGTGGCTCAACAAGAAGGACATTAATGTGGCCTAGCCAGTCTCCAGACCTTAATCAAACTGAAAAACTGTGGAGGGAGCTGAAAGTTCGAGTTGCCAAACGTCAGCCACCAAACCTTAATGACTTGGAGAGGATCTGCCAAGAGGAGTGGGCCAAAATCCTTCCTGAGATGTGTGCAAACCTGGTGGCCAACTACAGGAAACGTCTGACCTCTGTGATTGCCAACAATGGATTTGCCATCAAGTACTAAATCATCTTTTGTGAAGGGGATCAAATACTTATTTCCCTCATGAACATGCAAATTAGTGCATAATTTGTTATTTTTTGTTGCTATTCTGTCTCAATACACCTACCATTTGATTTTTAGACTGATCGTGTCTTTGTGAGTGGGCAAACATTCAAAATCAGCAGGGGATCAAATACTTATTTCCTTCATTGTATGCAGCCAAAACGCAAAAAGTGTATGTGTGTTACCTACCATAATTTGTGATATGATGCACACTCTTGTGAGTGATCCAACTGCCCCAACTGGGCCGTATGACTGCACAGCAAAGGAGGGGTGAGCATACTGGGCTGTATAACCACACAGTAGAGGAGGGGTGAGTGTAATGGGCCTTATCACTGCACAGCAAAGGAGCGTTGAGTCTATTGGGCTGCACAGTAGATGAGGGGTGAGTATACTGGGTCGTATGACTGCACAGCAGAAGAAGGGTAAGCATACTTAGTCATATGACTATAGAGCAGTGGAGGGATGATTTTACTGGACCATAGGACTGCACAAGCAGAGGAAGGGTGAGCATACTGGGCCTTATGACTACATGGCAGAGGAGGAGTGAGCGATACTGGGCCCCATGATTGCATAGCAGAGGAGAGGCGAGTGTACTAGGCCATATCACTGCACAGCAGAGAAGAGTTGAGCATACTGAGCCTTATTACTACACAGCAGCAGAGGGGTAAGCGTACAAGGCTGTATGATTAAACAACAGAGGAGGGTGAATGTACTGGGCCATATGACTGCCCAGTAAAGGAGGGGTGAGCGTATTGGGCCCTATGGCTGCACAGCAGATGCGAGGTGAGCATACCAGGCCTTTAGACTACAAAGCAGATGCAAGGTGGAGGTACTGGGCCTTTTGACTGCACAGCAGAGGAGCGTTGAGTGTACTGGGCCTTATGACTACACAGCAGAGGAAGAGTGAATGTTTTGGGCTACACAGATGAGGAGGGGTGAGGATACCAGGCCCCGTGACTGCATAGCAGAGGAGTGGTGAGGGTACTGGGCTGACTACACAGCAAAGAAGGAATTAGATCCCTTCTGTTCACCCAATATCATATAGAGCTTGTACTCCCACCTCAAGCCTGATGTCTATGTTAAATCTGCACTGAGCAGCTAAACTGACTTAGCTAAATTGTTTTTAGGTAACTACACTGGCTAAACTAAAGAATTATTTCATGACTGAAGAAACATATTAGCACACTAAAGGGTGTTTTTGTATATTTGCCTGTAGCTGTTTTAATGGCAAAATTAAGCATGGCACTTAAATTAAACCACAGATTGGCAATTTGTTTCTGTAACTGCATTTTAATGATGCACTGCCTTTTATTGTAGCATCTTAATTAGCATAAATAGGAAATGTGTTATATGTGTCCTCTTCAATTTTCCAATAAAAGCTACAAAATCTTTTCATCAATTCTTATATAAACTTTATGGTCAATCTGTGCTTTGCCCATACCAGGTAAGGCAACAAGCTCACTTGAATTGCAATTCCACCCGAGGCAAATAACACCTTTGCTACACATCTTTTCTGTTTAGCTTCTGGGTACAATCAAAACCACCCAGTACTTCTAGTTTGGGGGGGGGGGGGGGGCATGTGACAAACAGAAGATAAGTATGTGTTGCTACTGTTGGGGCTGGCATTAGAATAAACCTGTAACTTTGCCTTGTGTAGGCAAAGCAGGTTCACTTTAAGGAGCATCAATGTTTGTTGATTTTATGTCTGCAGCTCCTCTTTTGATGCAATCATTTAAAAACATAAAATAAAATAACATTTACAATCCTGAAATACCTACCTGTTTGCTAGTGCACTGGCTTGCGCTGGCTGGTGAGTCTCACACTTGTAGCTCTTGGAAATTCTGTCTTCCGCCACAATTTTGAGCTGCTGGCTTTCTTACACTTAGGAAGAGGCAGTCAAGTGCTTCTGCTTCACACAAGACCTACCCCCATCCAAGAAGATGAAGTATCAGAGAAAAGGTAACCAGCTGGTTCCTGCAAAAACCCACACTGGCAAAGTGGCAAGTAATTTATGATTGTAGTGGTTACGGTTATATTGGTAGTAAGTCAAATTCTTCAGCATAACCTAATAACTAATATTTAATTTTTTAGTTAGAAGCTGATGAAATAATCTAGGAAACATTTTCTACCTCTTCCTTCACCAGCATTCTGAGCTTGATTGTGGTCTCAAAAGGTTGCTCCTCCTCCTCAATTCATTTTAGCATAACATATATCAGTTTTGTGTAGAGTGACCACTTCACACGTTAACAGATGACATTGCAAGATAGCTAGTGAATAATAAGACTGCATGCTGAAGTGGCAGCAATATATACAACGTCTTGAAAAAGTATTCATATGCCTTGACATTTGTCATGTTACAACCAAAAACGTGGATTTATTATATTGGGATTTTATGTGATAGACCAACACAAAGTGGCACATAATTGTGAAGTGGAAGGAAAATGATAAATGGTTTTAACATTTTTTTACAAATAAATATCTCAAGTGTGGTGTGCATTTGTATTCAGCCCCCTTTACTCTGATAACCCCTAACTAAAATCTAGTGGAACCAATTGCCTTCAGAAGTCACCTCCACAGTCCACCTGTGTGCAATTAATCTCAGTATAAATACAGCTGTTCTGTGAAGCCCTCAGAGGTTTGTTAGAGAACATTAGTGAACAAACAGCATCATGAAGGCCAAGGAACACAATAGACAGGTCAGGAATAAAGTTGTGGAGAAGTTTAAAGAAGGATTAGGTTATAAAACAATATCCCAAGCGTTGAACATCTCATGGAGCACTGTTCAATCCATCATCTGAAAATGGAAAGAATACGGTACAACTGCAAACCTACCAAGACACAGCAGTCCACCTAAACTGACAGGCAAGGAGAGCAATAATTAGAGATATAGCTAAGAGGCCCAAGGTAACTCTGGAGGAGCTTCAGAGATTCACACCTCGGGTGGGAAAATCTGTCCACAGGACAACTATTAGTCCTGCATACCACAAATCTGGCCTTTATGGAAGAGTGACAAGAAGAAAGCCATTGTTGAAAGAAAGCCATAAGAAGTCCTGTTTGCAAGAAGCCATGTGGGGGACGCAGTAAATATGTGGAAGAAGGTGCTCTGATCAGATGAGACCAAAATTTAACGTTTTGGCCTAAAAGCAAACTGCTATGTGTGGCGGAAAAATAACACTGCACATCACCCTGGGCACACCATCCCCATCATAAAACATGGTGGTGGCAGCATCATGTTGTGGAGATGCTTTTTTTCAGCAGGGACAGGAAAGCTGGTCAGAGTTGTTGGGAAGATGGATGGAGCCATTCTCCACTGTCCATATTCCAGCAAGACAACAACCCTAAACATACAGCCAGAGCTACAATGGAATGGTTTAGATCAAAGCATATTCATGTGTTAGAATGGCTCAAAGTCCAGACCTAAATCAAATTGATAATCTGCGGCAAGACTTAAAAATTGCTGTTCAGATGCGCTCCATCCAATCTGACAGGGCTTCAGCTATTTCGCAGAGAAGAATGGGAAAAAAATTTCACTCTCTCGATCTGCACAACTGGTACAGGCATACCCAAAAAGACTTGCAGCTATAGTTGCAGCGAAAGGTGGTTCTACAAAGTATTGACTCGAGGGGGGGGGGCTGAGTACAAAAGCACGCCACACTTTTCAGGTATTTTTTAAAAAAATTTGAAAACCATTTATCATTTTCCTTCCACTTTTACAATTACTTTGTGTTGGTCTATCTCATAAAATTCCAATAAAATACATTTCCTTTTTTAGTTGTAACCTAACAAAATGTGGGACATTTTAAGGAGTATGAATAGGCACTGTGAGAGAAAAGAAGAGGGAAGTGCCACTCATAACAACCAGAGCTGACTACCATTTCTGTAAAGTAGATCTGACAAGGGACAAAGAAATCTGATTGGCCCCACAGTTCTCCTTTTATAGGAAGCTCCTATGGAATGGAACCATATCATGATCATAGAAAAAAAAATGCAATCACAGTTTAATAACACCTTAACCACGCATTTGACAGTCCACATTTTAATGACAAGTTAGCGTTTACTTATGTTCTGAATAGGAGTGTGCAAATTTTCCATGCTAACGTATCAGTAAACTTGAGTTTTTTGTTTTAGTTCCACACATTAAAACAGCAGCTTTTATTCAACCACACTATGGCAGAAGTGGTATTTTGGCCAGCGTTCTTAAAAAAAAAATAAAAAAAAAAAAATAATAGCTAATAGTATAAAAATGCCTTCAGTTCCACCATTAGAAGTTTAGGAGGCAATTTTCACAGCATTGTAACATCCTGAAAGTATAGAATGAGGTGAGACCAGACGAGAGACAAACTTTTACCAATGTCCCGCAATGCAAAGACAGACCCAGTCCACCAATCACTGCAGAGGAACAAGAATCAATGGGATGGCAATGGTCTAATGACAATATGCATTCACATACCAACAGTTTCTGTAACTGACACATTGATAGCCCCAAAGGAGGAATACTATCTTGTTTCATTTTTCAATATTTCCCAAACCAAAGGATTCAACATTTTGATAAAAAAAATGTTTGTAAAAAATAAAGTAGACATATCAACACACAAGTGCTTTTATCTGATAGTGGCTGATGGAATCGAGACATTGGGTGTTACGAATCATTAGTATGGGATATCTTCTTCCATAAAAGGGCTTTAAGATTGTTTAAAATTAATGAATGTTGCATCTCCATGTTATTTGTAGCAGCTTTTAGGGCAATGCATGAGTAGATCTGTTTCTCTAGCTCGTCTTGAATTTCGGAAGGGGTACCTCGAAGCAGGTAGTCCTTTACCAACAGGCATATTTTTGCTAAATTTGGTTGGGTTATGTCTGCAGTGCATCTCTTTTTGCTTTGGTCACACACAGTGCTGCAGTCAGTACCATATACACAGTCAACATCAACTTCACAAGGTCGGTCTTTGATTAATTCTTTCAAGTTCATTTCAGCGACAATGTTTCTCATATCAACCACTTTCAAGTCATATTTGTCATTGTAACCAAAGTTTTTGGCACTTATGTCACACATAAGAAAATTTCCATAGGGACCATGGAAAATGTCTTCTACAAACTCTAGAAGACCTATGACTATCTTAGCTTTCCTTGGCCATGATGGAGTGAACCACTGGTCCATGCGTTTCCTTAGTCCTTGTGGAACAAATACTTCGATGATCCATGGTAGACTTATTCCATAGAGTGATGTGTATTGCACACGCTCTGTTATGTACAAATCACCACAGAAGCCGAGTAGCTTTGGAGTGTGCTCCTTGTCCTGCAAGATCACCATCAGTAGAAACTCATTTAGCTGTAGAAGTGCCCAGGCAGACTTGGCCTCTGGTAGCGACACATGTCCATCTTTATTACCATCTGCTGCTGCTAAGATTAGGTTTACTAGGTCACTGAGATTTCCTTGGTCACCTAGTTTATTCTAAAAATAAAACAAAAAAAAAATATTACTTTTGTTGGCATAGAATGACATTCTGAATGGAATTATCGTGTTTTGAAGGTACGCTCCAGTGAAATGTAAACATTTGGAATATTTATGATGCAAGAGAGTGGTACCCCAACAAAACCTCGGTAGGCTCCTTGCTGTCTCACATATGGTGGGCTTGATGCATGTAAGTATCAGTTTTGAATCTAATTGGTAGCAGTGAGCACTCTGGATTGGTGGTTCAACATGCAAAAAAAAAAATGCATGTCTCTTCTACATTAAAGAGCCTGCATGCTCACGTTTTTTTTTATATTACTCTTTGGTTCCACTTTAAGGCCTTAAATATAGTTTTAACAGCAAGTTTGTGAACAGTAAGGGGAAATTAATTATAAAAATTACAGTTGCAGTTAGTCACAGTTTACTGCATTAGTCTGCCTTCAAAGTGATTTCATTTTCTTATAGTTAGCAACCATTAAAATGCTTTTTTTTATCACTTCTTCCTATGGAAGAACTAGGGGGCATGCAGACTTGTAACTATAAATGGCAAAGTTGCATAAATCGCTACAGGATCCCCTGGCTCTTCATCCTTTATTTTAAAGTGGAGCTATCATTAAAATGCTCACCTCCAGAACTTCTCCCATCCTCTGGAACTCCCTACCCCAGTATGTCCTGTCAGCCTCCACTCTGTCCTTCTTTGGCAATCTTTGAAAACTCACTTATTCAGGGAAACCTACCCTACCTCCACCTAAGAACTGTACTTGAGTCACCTCCATCAGATCATCCCCTGCAGCTATCACCTTTTGAACCACCTACCCCTTTCCTTTAGATTGTAAGCTCCATGATCTATTCCTTCTGTATTGAACTGTATTGTACGGTCCACCTATATATTGTAAAGCGCTACGCAAACTGTTGGCGCTATATAAATCCTATATGACATATAACATGCATAAATAAATACTCTAGTGCACAAATATCACAATAAGAGAAAGCCACTAGCACAATATCATAGGTAACAATATAATCAGAAAAATAAGATGGCAGCGAAACGCTAACTATAAGACTTGAATTGAATTATTATAGGATGCCTGTAGATTACTTTGGGGATTTTCAGTTTTTGTATTCATGGCCAAAATAATAAGGTGAACAATCAGCAATTCTGACATGTGTGCTACATATTTGTGTGCGGTGTGAATTTTATTATTTTTATACAATATTTATATAGCAGTTCAGCGCTAACTATAAGACCTAAATTGCATAATAATAAAAAATATCTATCATAATGCAAATGTAAGCCCGATCAGTCCATGAGGTCCCCGATAGGTAAACCTTAGATGATGGTGATCAAAAGAGGGATACACAAAGGAAGAACCTCCACCGCCACACCAAATAAACTGCCTCTTACCAAATGGCTTTATCGACTTGAATGAAACATAAATGCATGCATTAATAACAGAAAGTTCGGGAAGACTTTATTGGCGTTTGGGGGTGTATTTTATTCTGGAATTTTTTTAGATGTATGAGGTTTCATTTATATATATATATATATATATATATATATATATATACACACATACATACATACATGTACACACATACACACACACACACACACACATACTTTTGGCTCTGTATGCCGCCAGAATAAATTAAAACAATCCAAATGAATTTGAAGTGCAGACTTTCAGCTTTAATTCAAGGGGTTGAACATAAATATCAAGTACAAATTTTAGGAACTGCAACTATTTTTATACACAGTCCCTCCATTTTCAGGGGCTCAAATGTAATTGGACAATTGAATATAATTATAAATAAAATGTTAATTTTTAATATCTTGTTGAGAATCCTTTACTGGCAATGACTGCCTGAAGTCTGGAACCCATGGACATTACCAAAGACTGGGTTTCCTCCTTTCTGATGCTTTGCCAGGCTCTAACTGAAGCTGTCTTCAGTTGTTTGTGGGTCTTTATGCCTTTAGTTTTGCCTTCAGCAAGTGAAATGCATGCTTAATGGGGTTGAGATCAGGTGACTGACTCAGCCATTGCAGAATATTCCACTTCTTTTCCTTCAAAAGCCTCTTGGTTTGCTTTTGCAGTGTGTTCTGGATCATTGTCGATCTGTACTGTGAAGCACCGTCCAATCAACTTTGCTGCATTTGGCTGAATCTGGGCTGACAGTATATCTCTAAACGCTGCAGAATTCATCCGGCTGCTTCAGTCTTCTATCACATCATCAATAAACACCAATGACCCAGTGCCACTGGAAGCCATGCATGCCCATGCCATCACACTGCCTCCACCATGTTTTACAGATGATGTTGTGTTCTTTGGATCATGAGCTGTTCCAAGCCTTCTCCACAATTTTTTCTTCCCGTCATTCTGGCTAGGGCGTCATGTGCACCCCCTACCCGGAAATGCAAATCACGTGTATATACACATTCTACTTTGCGAAGCCCTGCCGCGCTGTAGCAGTATTTCTGCTTTAGGGTGGGGTGTATCTGGTTAAGCTGTTAAATGTGAATGTATTTCTTGAATTTAAATTATTTTTGCACTAATTTACTATACTATAAGATGGCTTTTTTCCATTGGTCTACATGCTGGATTATTGCTATCTTTTGGCTGGAGCTGGTTTGTCCATTAAGAGTGGTGCCATTGCGATAAATAGGAAGAAGGGTCAGCTGCACACCGGAGGATAGATGAATATAGTGTGTATTTATTGATCCATAGGACACACAAAACACCAGGACATGAATACAGGGCGTTAATGCGTTTCACACGATCTCATGCTTAATGGTTATGATTAGAGATGAGCGAAGAAATGAAAAATTCGATTCGACTGATTCGGCGAATTCGTGGACAATATTCGATTCGAGTCGAATAAATTCGCTGTGAATTTAACTTAAAAAAGGGTGTTTCTAGGCTTCAGAGAGACTTAATATTAGTGCAGAACACTGTACCTTTAATTTAAATGCCCTTGGAGTCTGCTGGGGAAGAGAAATAATACTGTCTGTCAGTATGACATGCAGATGAGTGCCGTCGATCTTAGAATCACTGCACACTTCACTCCTTTGGCCAGTCACGGGGCCAAAACCAGTGTTTGGAGCCACAGTGTGGCGGTGGAGGCAGCAGCAATGGGAGGCCATACAGCAACCTATGACAAAATGGAAACCAGCAGGAGCGTGAGGAGACCTGAAAGTGGCACATGGCAGAGTGGGAGCAATGGGAGGCGGTACAGGGACCCAGGTCACACTATGGGCCCAGCAGCAGCGTGACCAGGCGGTACGGGGGCCCATGTCCGATATGGGGCTTGGTGGCACCTATGGAAGGCCTGTAATCTGCCAGCAACCTATGACAAAATGGACAACCGCAGGAGTGTGAGGAGATTTCAAAGTGGCACATGGCAGAGTGGAAGCAATGGAAGGCCGTACAGGGACCCAGGTCACACTGTGGGACCAGCATCAGCGTGAACAGGCGGTACGGGGGCCCATGGCCGATTTGACCTCATTCATCCCATAGTCCTGCCGACTCACGAATAGCGTGGCCTCCTCAAAGGGCCTGAGCAAGCGCAGGTGTCACATGAGCTGCCAATGGCTGACATCTAAGTTACACAGGGAGTACCTTTATCCGCTTTTAACATCAGGAAATCTGTGATGGCCTTTAGCTGTTCGTAAAGGCGGTCTAACATATGTAGGGTTGAATTCCACCTTGTTGCAACGTCACAGCATGAGGAGTCGGTACGGGGGCCCATGGCAGATTACATGTCTGGCAGCAGCTATGTGAGGCCCGTAATCTGCCTGCACCCTATGTCAAAAAATTTAACACACCAGCAGTGTGAAGAGACCTGAAAGTGGCACATGGCAGCAGAGTGTGGCGATGGAGACAGCAGCAATGGGAGGCCGTACAGGGACCCATGAGAGACTCTAGACTTGGCAGCAGCATGAGGAGGCGGTATATAGGGGCCCATGGCAGATTAGGGGCCTGGCAGCAGCTATGTGAGGCCCGTAATCTGCCTGCACCCTATGTCAAAAAATTTAACACACCAGCAGTGTGAAGAGACCTGAAAGTGGCACATGGCAGCAGAGTGTGGCGATGGAGACAGCAGCAATGGGAGGCCGTACAGGGACCCATGAGAGACTCTGGACCTGGCAGCAGCATGAGGAAGCGGTATATAGGGGCCTATGGCAGATTAGGGGCCTGGCAGCAGCTATAGGAGGCCCATAATCTGCCAGCACCCTATGTCAAAAAATTCTACACACCAGCAGTGTGTGAGGAGACCTGAAAGTGGCACATGGCAGAGTGTGGCGATGGAGACAGCAGCAATGGGAGGCCGTACAGGGACCCATGAGAGACTCTGGACCTGGCAGCAGCATGAGGAGGCGGTATATAGGGGCCTATGGCAGATTAGGGGCCTGGCAGCAGCTATAGGAGGCCCATAATCTGCCAGCACCCTATGTCAAAAAATTCTACACACCAGCAGTGTGAGGAGACCTGAAAGTGGCACATGGCAGCAGAGTGTGGCGATGGAGACAGCAGCAATGGGAGGCCGTACAGGGACCCATGACAGACTCTAGACTTGGCAGCAGCATGAGGAGGCGGTATATAGGGGCCCATGGCAGATTAGGGGCCTGGCAGCAGCTATGTGAGGCCCGTAATCTGCCTGCACCCTATGTCAAAAAATTTAACACACCAGCAGTGTGAAGAGACCTGAAAGTGGCACATGGCAGCAGAGTGTGGCGATGGAGACAGCAGCAATGGGAGGCCATACAGGGACCCATGACAGACTCTGGACTTGGCAGCAGCATGAGGAGGCGGTATATAGGGGCCCATGGCAGATTACATGTCTGGCAGCAGCTATGTGAGGCCCGTAATCTGCCTGCACCCTATGTCAAAAAATTTAACACACCAGCAGTGTGAAGAGACCTGAAAGTGGCACATGGCAGCAGAGTGTGGCGATGGAGACAGCAGCAATGGGAGGCCATACAGGGACCCATGACAGACTCTGGACTTGGCAGCAGCATGAGGAGGCGGTATATAGGGGCCCATGGCAGATTAGGGGCCTGGCAGCAGCTATGTGAGGCCCGTAATCTGCCTGCACCCTATG
Source organism: Staurois parvus (assembly GCF_062004578.1). NCBI lineage: Eukaryota > Metazoa > Chordata > Amphibia > Anura > Ranidae > Staurois > Staurois parvus. Next base: position 11,913,112 of record NW_028317862.1, read on the forward strand.
TCAAAAAATTTAACACACCAGCAGTGTGAAGAGACCTGAAAGTGGCACATGGCAGCAGAGTGTGGCGATGGAGACAGCAGCAATGGGAGGCCGTACAGGGACCCATGAGAGACTCTAGACTTGGCAGCAGCATGAGGAGGCGGTATATAGGGGCCCATGGCAGATTAGGGGCCTGGCAGCAGCTATGTGAGGCCCGTAATCTGCCTGCACCCTATGTCAAAAAATGTAACACACCAGCAGTGTGTGAGGAGACCTGAAAGTGGCACATGGCAGAGTGTGGCGATGGAGACAGCAGCAATGGGAGGCCGTACAGGGACCCATGAGAGACTCTGGACCTGGCAGCAGCATGAGGAAGCGGTATATAGGGGCCTATGGCAGATTAGGGGCCTGGCAGCAGCTATAGGAGGCCCATAATCTGCCAGCACCCTATGTCAAAAAATTCTACACACCAGCAGTGTGTGAGGAGACCTGAAAGTGGCACATGGCAGAGTGTGGCGATGGAGACAGCAGCAATGGGAGGCCGTACAGGGACCCATGAGAGACTCTGGACCTGGCAGCAGCATGAGGAGGCGGTATATAGGGGCCTATGGCAGATTAGGGGCCTGGCAGCAGCTATAGGAGGCCCATAATCTGCCAGCACCCTATGTCAAAAAATTCTACACACCAGCAGTGTGAGGAGACCTGAAAGTGGCACATGGCAGCAGAGTGTGGCGATGGAGACAGCAGCAATGGGAGGCCGTACAGGGACCCATGACAGACTCTAGACTTGGCAGCAGCATGAGGAGGCGGTATATAGGGGCCCATGGCAGATTAGGGGCCTGGCAGCAGCTATGTGAGGCCCGTAATCTGCCTGCACCCTATGTCAAAAAATTTAACACACCAGCAGTGTGAAGAGACCTGAAAGTGGCACATGGCAGCAGAGTGTGGCGATGGAGACAGCAGCAATGGGAGGCCATACAGGGACCCATGACAGACTCTGGACTTGGCAGCAGCATGAGGAGGCGGTATATAGGGGCCCATGGCAGATTAGGGGCCTGGCAGCAGCTATGTGAGGCCCGTAATCTGCCTGCACCCTATGTCAAAAAATTTAACACACCAGCAGTGTGAAGAGACCTGAAAGTGGCACATGGCAGCAGAGTGTGGCGATGGAGACAGCAGCAATGGGAGGCCGTACAGGGACCCATGAGAGACTCTAGACTTGGCAGCAGCATGAGGAGGCGGTATATAGGGGCCCATGGCAGATTAGGGGCCTGGCAGCAGCTATGTGAGGCCCGTAATCTGCCTGCACCCTATGTCAAAAAATTTAACACACCAGCAGTGTGAAGAGACCTGAAAGTGGCACATGGCAGCAGAGTGTGGCGATGGAGACAGCAGCAATGGGAGGCCATACAGGGACCCATGACAGACTCTGGACCTGGCAGCAGCATGAGGAAGCGGTATATAGGGGCCTATGGCAGATTAGGGGCCTGGCAGCAGCTATAGGAGGCCCATAATCTGCCAGCACCCTATGTCAAAAAATTCTACACACCAGCAGTGTGTGAGGAGACCTGAAAGTGGCACATGGCAGAGTGTGGCGATGGAGACAGCAGCAATGGGAGGCCGTACAGGGACCCATGAGAGACTCTGGACCTGGCAGCAGCATGAGGAGGCGGTATATAGGGGCCTATGGCAGATTAGGGGCCTGGCAGCAGCTATAGGAGGCCCATAATCTGCCAGCACCCTATGTCAAAAAATTCTACACACCAGCAGTGTGAGGAGACCTGAAAGTGGCACATGGCAGCAGAGTGTGGCGATGGAGACAGCAGCAATGGGAGGCCGTACAGGGACCCATGAGAGACTCTGGACTTGGCAGCAGCATGAGGAGGCGGTATATAGGGGCCCATGGCAGATTAGGGGCCTGGCAGCAGCTATGTGAGGCCCGTTATCTTGCAGCACCCTATGTCAAAAAATTAAACACACCAGCAGTGTGAAGAGACCTGAAAGTGGCACATGGCAGCAGAGTGTGGCGATGGAGACAGCAGCAATGGGAGGCCGTACAGGGACCCATGAGAGACTCTAGACTTGGCAGCAGCATGAGGAGGCGGTATATAGGGGCCCATGGCAGATTAGGGGCCTGGCAGCAGCTATAGGAGGCACATAATCTGCCAGCACCCTATGTCAAAAAATTCTACACACCAGCAGTGTGAGGAGACCTGAAAGTGGCACATGGCAGCAGAGTGTGGCGATGGAGACAGCAGCAATGGGAGGCCGTACAGGGACCCATGAGAGACTCTAGACTTGGCAGCAGCATGAGGAGGCGGTATATAGGGGCCCATGGCAGATTAGGGGCCTGGCAGCAGCTATGTGAGGCCCGTAATCTGCCTGCACCCTATGTCAAAAAATTTAACACACCAGCAGTGTGAAGAGACCTGAAAGTGGCACATGGCAGCAGAGTGTGGCGATGGAGACAGCAGCAATGGGAGGCCGTACAGGGACCCATGAGAGACTCTGGACTTGGCAGCAGCATGAGGAGGCGGTATATAGGGGCCCATGGCAGATTAGGGGCCTGGCAGCAGCTATGTGAGGCCCGTAATCTGCCTGCACCCTATGTCAAAAAATTTAACACACCAGCAGTGTGAAGAGACATGAAAGTGGCACATGGCAGCAGAGTGTGGCGATGGAGACAGCAGCAATGGGAGGCCGTACAGGGACCCATGAGAGACTCTGGACCTAGCAGCAGCATGAGGAGGCGGTATATAGGGGCCTATGGCAGATTAGGGGCCTGGCAGCAGCTATGTGAGGCCCGTAATCTGCCAGCACCCTATGTCAAAAAATTAAACACACCAGCAGTGTGAGGAGACCTGAAAGTGGCACATGTTTGAGGCATGATTCATGGCGGATTTAGTCAGTTGTGTCAGGAACTGGTGGTTTGAAATCCAGACTAATCCACGCCTGATTCATTTTCACAAACGTGAGTCTCTCCACACTTTGGGTGGACAGTCGTGTCCTCCGCGGAGTTACAATACCTCCTGCCGCACTAAACACGCGCTCCGATGCCACGCTACTGGCCGGGCATGACAGCCTTTCAAGGGCAAATTCAGGTAGTTGGGGCCAAAGGTCAAGTTTCGTTGCCCAGTAGTCAAGGGGATTGTCTACCTCGGTTGGCAGGGTGCTGTCCAAGTAGGCCCAAGCCTGTTGTTTGAGCTCCTGCTCCAGGTCCACCTGATGCTGCTGCTGCTGCTGCGGCTGGTTAGTAGTTTCCTCACTGCGCTGGTGAAGAAAGCTACTCATCATCGACTGCAGACTGAGGCAGCCGCTGCTGGTGGAGCTGCCACTGCTCCTACCACCCCACCCCTCCCCTGCTGCCATGCCAGCGGAACGCGAGCGCACAGGGCCCACAGTGTCTGAGGATGGACGTTGGCGCACAAAGGCAGAGACCAACTGACTACATAGGTGGTTTTTATAGTACGTAATTTTGGCCTCCCTCTCAGCAGGTGTGAAAAAGGCCACCATTTTGGACCGGTAGCGAGGGTCCAACAAGGTGGACAGCCAAAAGTCATCCCTCTGTCTGATGGTTATTATTCGGCTGTCGCTACGCAAGCAACCGAGCATGCTATGGGCCATTTGTGCCAAGGAATGCGAGGGACTCCCTGCCTCCATCTCCACAGCATACTGCCACGGTGCGTCTGGGTCCTCTGTCTCCTCCTCCTCCTCCTCTACCAGATGCTCCTGCTCCTCCACTCCTGTCCGCTGAGTGGAAAAACCACCCATTTCACTCAATAATTCCTGAGCACAAATGTCCTCCTCTACCTCCTCCTCTTCTTCCTGTCCTGCCCCCACAGGGGTCATGTGGCGTTGAGATCTGTGCGCCACGTCTACCGCACCCTGACCAGCCATTGTTAACAGCATTTGTTCCAGGACGTGCAACAGAGGAATGACGTCGTTCATCCCATAGTCCTGCCGACTCACGAATAGCGTGGCCTCCTCAAAGGGCCTGAGCAAGCGGCAGGTGTCACGCATGAGCTGCCAATGGCTGACATCTAAGTTACACAGGGGAGTACCTTTATCCGCTTGTAACATCAGGAAATCGGTGATGGCCTTTCGCTGCTCGTAAAGGCGGTCTAACATGTGTAGGGTTGAATTCCACCTTGTTGCAACGTCGCAGATCAGGCGATGCTGTGGAATTCCGTTCTGCCGCTGCAGCTCAATGAGGGTGTTCTTTGCGGTGTAGGAATGGCTGAAATGCATGCACAGTTTACGTGACATTTTAAGGATGTCTTGCAGTGGGATGGTGGATTTTAGGAACCGCTTGACAACCAGATTGAACACGTGAGCCATGCATGGCGCATGGCACAACCTTCCTTGACGCAGAGCAGACACCATGTTCTTTCCGTTGTCAGTCAACATGGTTCCGATTTTTAGTTTGCGCGGAGACAGCCATCTGTCGATTTCTCTGTTCATTACACTCAGCAGTTCCTCCCCTGTGTGACTACGTTCGCCAAGGCATACCAGGTGCAGCACAGCGTGACACCGTTGCGCCCTGCACATGTGATATGCCGGTCGGGTAATGGGACTTGGCACGGGGGTGGCGGCTGAGGACACGGCGGAAAAAGAGGTGGTAGAGGCGGACATGCTTGCTGGACCAAGGACGTGCAAACGTGGAGGCAAAAGCGTCGTGACCTGTCCAAGTTGCTGGTGCGGCTGTGCCGGCACCACGTTCACCCAGTGGGCCGTAAATGACATGTACTGTCCCTGACCGTAGTTACAGCTCCACACGTCGGCGCTGCCGTGCACTTTGGCAGAGACCGACATGCTCAAAGACTGGCCCACCATCTCTTCTACATGTGAATGCAGGGCTGGCACTGCCTTTTGGGCAAAGAAATGACGGCTTGGCACTCTCCACCGCGGCGCGGCACAAGCCATCATTTCTCGGAAAGGTGCTGAGTCCACCAGTTGGAAAGGGAGGGACTGCAGCACCAGCAACTTGGACAGGAGGACGTTCAGCTTTTGCACCGTCGGGTGCGTGCTCGCAAACTGTTGTCTCTTGGATACGGATTCCAAGAAAGACTGTTGACGGAATCCGAGAAGAGGAGTAGCAGGAGAAGGAGCATCTGAACGAGCGGAAGATGCCAATGAGCGACAACTCCCCTCAGCAGAGGTGTTGGAGCCTTGACTGGCTGATAGAGGGCGATTGACGACGTCGGGTGACGGAGCAAGTAACGGAGCGGGTGATGGAGCGGGGGCTGGGGCAGGCAGAACCGCCGTATGTTTATCACGGTTTTCCCAGGCCACCGAATGGTGACGCTGCATATGCTGACGCAACGCTGTAGTCCCAACATGGGCCCCCTGGCCACGCTTGCATTTCTGGCCACATAGTCGACATACGGCTACGTTTACTTCCTCGGGCGGCTTGAGGAAAAATTGCCACACCACCGAGTAGGAAACTTTGCCCCCGCTACTCTTCACTGGCTGACTGCTACTTCCTCCGTGCGCAACGGCACCACTACTGGCCGTGGTGGTAGGCTGCAGTGGAGCTGGTGCTCTACTCCGTGGACGTTTGGCTCCACTGACACTGATGCGACCCTGCTGCTGTCTCCTGGGCAACCCACCGACTGTTTTGCTCGCTGCCAAGCTGCCACCCTCTTCTCCTGATGATGCGGAAGAAATTGCCTGATGACGACGAGGCTGCCAAGTGCGATCAACCTCCTCATCATCAAGTAGGGTCTCCGCCTCACTACTAGCCCCCTCGGCTGCGTCTGGGTCAGGAGACAGACCTGTCTCTAGACCGGCTACCGAGCCACTCTCCTCGCCAGTACTTGTTCGCTTGGCTGCTGAAAAGGCCGATGTCTCCCCCCGTTCCTGACCGCCCTCTGTTAGCTCTTCCTCACTGTACAGTGGGGCTGAGCCCACAGCATGCGATACTTCGCTTGGTGAGGGAACAGCAAAGGACAGGGGCAGGTAGAGGACACGTGATTTCAGTGGGCTTGGTCCCGGGCCATGCCAACTAACGGTTGTGTCTGACGTACCCACCGACCGTTGGCTGTAGGTGTCAGAGGTGACCTGGGAAGAGGAAGACGACCGAGCCAACCAATCAATGACGGCAGGGTTGTCGGTGGAGACACGACCGCTGGATGACACCGGGAGCACTGGCCTCTGGCTGCGAATACTGCTGCCTCGACCCCTTCCTCTGCTGCCACGTCTGCTCGCTCCTAAAACATTGCCTCCTCTGCCACTCCTCTGCATGTTGTCTGACATACTATTTAATTCAACGATTAGGTGTCCCTGAGTAACAATTCTCTGGCACTCAGTAACAATTCTGTCTGTCCCTGAGTATGAATTCTGTGGCCCTGAGTAACAATTATGTGTCTGTGCGAGTAACAATTCTGTGTCTGTGCGAGTAACAATTCTGTGTCTGTGCAAGTAACAATTTTGTGTCTGTGCGAGTAACAATTCTCTGGCACTCAGTAACAATTCTGTCTGTCCCTGAGTAACAATTCTCTGGCACTCAGTAACAATTCTGTCTGTCCCTGAGTATGAATTCTGTGGCCCTGAGTAACAATTCTGTGTCTGTGCGAGTAACAATTCTGTGTCTGTGCAAGTAACAATTTTGTGTCTGTGCGAGTAACAATTCTCTGGCACTCAGTAACAATTCTGTCTGTCCCTGAGTAACAATTCTCTGGCACTCAGTAACAATTCTGTCTGTCCCTGAGTATGAATTCTGTGGCCCTGAGTAACAATTCTGTGTCTGTGCGAGTAACAATTCTGTGTCTGTGCAAGTAACAATTTTGTGTCTGTGCAAGTAACAATTTTGTGTCTGTGCGAGTAACAATTCTCTGGCACTCAGTAACAATTCTGTCTGTCCCTGAGTAACAATTCTCTGGCACTCAGTAACAATTCTGTCTGTCCCTGAGTATGAATTCTGTGGCCCTGAGTAACAATTCTGTGTCTGTGCGAGTAACAATTCTGTGTCTGTGCAAGTAACAATTTTGTGTCTGTGCGAGTAACAATTCTCTGGCACTCAGTAACAATTCTGTCTGTCCCTGAGTAACAATTCTCTGGCACTCAGTAACAATTCTGTCTGTCCCTGAGTAACAATTCTCTGGCACTCAGTAACAATTCTGTCTGTCCCTGAGTATGAATTCTGTGGCCCTGAGTAACAATTCTGTGTCTGTGCGAGTAACAATTCTGTGTCTGTGCAAGTAACAATTTTGTGTCTGTGCGAGTAACAATTCTCTGGCACTCAGTAACAATTCTGTCTGTCCCTGAGTAACAATTCTCTGGCACTCAGTAACAATTCTGTCTGTCCCTGAGTAACAATTCTCTGGCACTCAGTAACAATTCTGTCTATCCCTGAGTATGAATTCTGTGGCCCTGAGTAACAATTCTGTGTCTGTGCGAGTAACAATTCTGTGTCTGTGCAAGTAACAATTTTGTGTCTGTGCGAGTAACAATTCTCTGGCACTCAGTAACAATTCTGTCTGTCCCTGAGTAACAATTCTCTGGCACTCAGTAACAATTCTGTCTGTCCCTGAGTAACAATTCTCTGGCACTCAGTAACAATTCTGTCTGTCCCTGAGTAACAATTCTCTGGCACTCAGTAACAATTCTGTCTGTCCCTGAGTAACAATTCTCTGGCACTCAGTAACAATTCTGTCTGTCCCTGAGTATGAATTCTGTGGCCCTGAGTAACAATTCTGTGTCTGTGCGAGTAACAATTCTGTGTCTGTGCAAGTAACAATTTTGTGTCTGTGCGAGTAACAAATCTCTGGCACTCAGTAACAATTCTGTCTGTCCCTGAGTAACAATTCTCTGGCACTCAGTAACAATTCTGTCTGTCCCTGAGTAACAATTCTCTGGCACTCAGTAACAATTCTGTCTGTCCCTGAGTATGAATTCTGTGGCCCTGAGTAACAATTCTGTGTCTGTGCGAGTAACAATTCTGTGTCTGTGCAAGTAACAATTTTGTGTCTGTGCGAGTAACAATTCTCTGGCACTCAGTAACAATTCTGTCTGTCCCTGAGTAACAATTCTCTGGCACTCAGTAACAATTCTGTCTGTCCCTGAGTAACAATTCTCTGGCACTCAGTAACAATTCTGTCTATCCCTGAGTATGAATTCTGTGGCCCTGAGTAACAATTCTGTGTCTGTGCGAGTAACAATTCTGTGTCTGTGCAAGTAACAATTTTGTGTCTGTGCGAGTAACAATTCTCTGGCACTCAGTAACAATTCTGTCTGTCCCTGAGTAACAATTCTCTGGCACTCAGTAACAATTCTGTCTGTCCCTGAGTAACAATTCTCTGGCACTCAGTAACAATTCTGTCTGTCCCTGAGTATGAATTCTGTGGCCCTGAGTAACAATTCTGTGTCTGTGCGAGTAACAATTCTGTGTCTGTGCAAGTAACAATTTTGTGTCTGTGCGAGTAACAATTCTCTGGCACTCAGTAACAATTCTGTCTGTCCCTGAGTAACAATTCTCTGGCACTCAGTAACAATTCTGTCTGTCCCTGAGTAACAATTCTCTGGCACTCAGTAACAATTCTGTCTATCCCTGAGTATGAATTCTGTGGCCCTGAGTAACAATTCTGTGTCTGTGCGAGTAACAATTCTGTGTCTGTGCAAGTAACAATTTTGTGTCTGTGCGAGTAACAATTCTCTGGCACTCAGTAACAATTCTGTCTGTCCCTGAGTAACAATTCTCTGGCACTCAGTAACAATTCTGTCTGTCCCTGAGTAACAATTCTCTGGCACTCAGTAACAATTCTGTCTGTCCCTGAGTAACAATTCTCTGGCACTCAGTAACAATTCTGTCTGTCCCTGAGTAACAATTCTCTGGCACTCAGTAACAATTCTGTCTGTCCCTGAGTAACAATTCTCTGGCACTCAGTAACAATTCTGTCTGTCCCTGAGTAACAATTCTCTGGCACTCAGTAACAATTCTGTCTGTCCCTGAGTAACAATTCTGTCTGTCCCTGAGAATGAATTCTGTGGCCCTAAGAATTCTCTGGCACTCAGTAACAATTCTGTCTGTCCCTGAGTAACAATTCTCTGGCACTCAGTAACAATTCTGTCTGTCCCTGAGTAAAAATTCTGTGGCCCTAATAACGTTTCTGTGGCCCTAAGTAACAATTCTCTGGCACTGAGTAACAATTCTGTCTGTCCCTGAGTATGAATTCTGTGGCCCTAACTAGCGTTTCTTTGTCCCTAAATAACGATTCTGTGGCCCTCATTAACAAGTCTGTGTCCCTGAGTAATGGTTCTCTGTCCCTAAGTAACTTCTCTCTGTCCCCAATTCTCGTTTCTGTGGCCCTAACTCTGTCCCTGTCCCTAGTACAGAGCGGTCTGCCTCTGTTCAATGACTGCAGGCAAATGAAGATTTCCAAAATGGCCGCTATATATACCTCGACCATTACACAGTGCTGGCTGGCTGGCTGCTGATTGGCTGATGCGATCACATGTCGTTGAGGAATGCATTATGGGGCAGCGCGCCTTGTCTGCGCGCCTTCCCCGACATCCCCGCTCCGTCGCCGCACATGTCAGCCGCCATTTTCGGAAAAATTTCGATTCGCGCGTCCGAATTAGGCTGTTTTTCGGATTCGGCACGAATCGAAATTTTTCCGATATTCGACTCGAATTCCACTTCGGATACTTCGATTCGCTCATCTCTAGTTATGATTAAGCAGGAGATCGTGTGAAACGCATTAACATGTCCTGTATTCATGTCCTGGTGTTTTGTATGGATCAATAAATACACACTATATTCATCTATCCTCCGGTGTGCGGCTGACACTTCTTCCTATTGCATCGTGTGTGGTGGTGAGCCAGAGCTTGCACCTGTTGTGGATTGATCTGGATTGCTTGCCTGAGCAGTATACCTTTGTTCTTTGGCCATTGCAATAAAGGTTGGAAGTTCTGCTATGATAACCTATGGTGTTATCCTTACTGCACTTTTTGGCTGTTCCTGATGGGAGGTCAAAACATTTGGGAAGAGGCAGTTTATTTGGTGTGGCGGTGGAGAATCTTCCCTTGTGTCTTCTCTTTTGATCACCATTATTAAGGTTTACCTACCAGGGACCCTCAAGGACTATCGGCTTTTTCTATTATATCTGTTCCATCTGATCGGACTTACATCTGCATTATGATGGACATTTTTTATTATTAATCAATTTAGGTCTTATTGTCAGCGCTGCACTGCTACTGTATATAAATCTTTTATACTAATAATAAAATCCACAATGCACACAAATATGTAGCACTCGTCTGAATTACTGATTGCTCACCTTATTATTTTGGTTACAAAATGTATCACAGTCTTGCCATGAATACAAAAACTGAAACTCCCGAATGTAATCTACAGGCATCCTATAAAATCAAATAGTCTCTGGCTATCGGGATCATTGGGAATGTGAGACTACAGGAATTTATGGTTTACAAACTGGCAGACCCTGTCTGGTAGACCTGTCTGCTAGACCTGTAGAATAGAATAAGTATTAGCAAGGTACAGCGTTCTGCAACACAACTGAGCAAAAGCAGAATTTGCATAGGTAATTGGCAAATACAGCTATGTTTATTCACATACATAATTATAAACTATGCATAACAGCAAGGTATTTAATACATTAGCAGACACTAACAAGACTTACCCAATTCTGATCTTTTTCACATGCACATCGCAAACATATTTTAAAAGATTATAGTTCACTATTAAAAGCAATCACTTTGCTAAGACTTTATGCCATTCGAAAACAAAACAATTAGCACGGTTGCATACTAATTACTTTACAGCATTTTAAAAAGGGTGTCTAAGCAATCATTTTATGATAAACTCCTTTGATTCCTGTGGTTAAATTATTATACAGCCAGCCTTTACTGGTCTCCTTATCAGTTGGTTTTTCTATGAGTGCAAGCCTGCAAAACCCATATATGCAAACATCACCCACTTAAAAAAAATGTTAAAGATTTTGCCCAATAAAAACAGTATAATAATACATGATATTTTAAATACGATTAGCCTGCCCTTCGTTAAACTGCATACCACAATTAGCTGTCAAGCCTTCCACTTAGATCTTTGTCTCGGTGAATTATGTTTGAATTTTCTGCATACATCTCTACACAGTAAGCCCAGGACACAAGAGAGTAGCTAAAGATTGAACTAAATGGTAGTACCATAGTCTTCCTGAAAATCACATTATTGATGACATAGATTTCTGTCAGTCTGATTACTAAACAGTTCTAAAGACAGAACACGTCAATAATTTTCTGCACTGCCAACCACTTTCCGTACAGAAAATGGAGCTGGCTTGCTACAGAAGCTCTTGTTTTCAATACAAACGATTTTAACTGAAAGGAAGGACATACTTTTAAAGCGATATTATAAAGTAAATAAATACATCTATAAAAAAAATGAGTATTGCAGCCTATATGGTGAAAAGGCTTTGGCCAATCAAAATAAGATGGAAAAGATATATATGGTGAAAAGGCTTTGGCCAATCAAAATAAGATGGAAAAGACATGACTGTAATATGGCTGGAGAAAGGCTGCGAATGTCAATCATTGCTCTTTAGGTATGGTTCTCTCTAATGTTCCACAAAAAGTTAGCTCAAATTAAACACAACAGAATGTGTGACCCATGTCCTTACCTGCCTATGCTGTTTAGATGAGAGTGGATGACAGTTTTTGAGAGAGGGAGTCTGAAGACAAACCGTTTTTGCAGTACACTCTCTTTAGAAAACCAACTGTGTCAAGGGCACACTCTATTATCTCTAAATGTTTACTAGCAAAAACTATTTTAATACACTACTGTAAATGTTTAATTGACTTGAGAAAAATACTGTAAAGTGAGGATGCTTCTGAAAACAATGAAATTCATAATTTTTCTTTATCAGTTAACATACAAAGTTCATAAATAGAAATAAACCCAATTCAAATCAATGTTTGGTGTGCCCACCAATTAATTTTTGCAGACATATGCTTCCGTGCATGATTTAATAAACATAAAAGGTGCTAATTATCTACAAGATACCAGGTAGGTTTCAAAACAGAATCAGCTGTGTAGAAGGGATGAAAATGGAGGAGAAAAAGCCATGATCTTCTAAGCTCAGAGCACTGAAAAAAATTTGATGTAAACATGTTACACAATGTCATGTTAGAACACCACAACGTGGTGCTCTTACTGCATCAACAAGGTGTCTCACGGGCAGAAATTTCTAGAAACATGGGTGTTTCTGGATGTGCTGTTCAAGCTCTTCTACAAAAGCACAAAAAAAAAAACAGGCGACTGAGGACCAAACATTTAGTGCATGAAAGACACATCATGAATATTTTGCTTCACAATCAGAAAATGTCCAGAAATTTGTGGAACCCTGGCACATCTATCTACAGTCTGGAGACTTCCAATCAGAGGTGGTCCTAATGAAAGGCTTGCAGCTAAAATGGAATACTACCATGTGCAAGCCAGGCTAATCACCTTGTATACAAAAGTGAAAGAGCTGGTGTGCAGAAAAATGGTAGCAAGTTGCTCTAGACTAATGAGTCCAAATCTGAAATATTTGGCTGTAACAGAAGATAGTGTGTTCACTAAAGGCCTGGAGAGTAGTACAAGTGTGAATGCTTGCAGGCAAAAGTGAAGCATTGTGGAGGTTCATTGCAACTTTGGGACTGCATTTCTGCACATGGAGTTGAAGATTTGGCCAGAACTAATGGTTTCCTTAGTGTGGACATTCATCAGGCAAAACCATTATTCAGGCATCCGTTTGGTCCTAAATTCATTCTGCAGTGGGACAATAACCTTAAACATACGACGAGCGTTCAAGTCAAACCGTGACTTTTGAGTTTATATAAGAAAAAATTTCAAGGAGTGAAAACTACATTCATTTTTCAACATACTCCCCTGATACATTTATACACTCATCCAAGTGTTTAACTAATGTCTGGAAAGCTTAGGCATAGATAGATTTGTTAGTATGCCCAACCATCCTAGGACAGCCTGCTTCACTTTGTCATGATTGTGTTCACCGCTCCCACAAAAAAAGAGTTGTCTCATGTGAAATTTCACAACAGGTTTTGCATAGATTATCCAGGATCAGGTGTTCCACACGCTGAATGTTCAAAGGAATGACTGCTGTGGATTGGGAACCACCATGGTCAGGATAGTCACTGATGGATGTACAGCCATCCTTGAATCGTTTACAACATTCAAATGTCTTAACATGGCTGAGCATCTCATCACTCTACTGTGCTTGAAATCTTCTGTAGATGTTGCGGGTTTTCATTCACAAGAAACTTCATCACCACACGCTATTCCATGCATGCACTAACACTGTTGTCTGCCATCTTGTTTAAGTGTCTGAACTGGCCCGCAACATGTGAGCCGCCTATCAGTAATAGGACACACTTGCCACTTACTACTGCATGTAGTACCGCCACACTAGCATCCCTTTTTTATACCTGCAAAATTAAAAGTCCTGGTTTGATCTGAACGCTCTTTGTACATAAGTATCTTTAGTCAAAGAAGAATAAGAAGAGATGGTATGGTCCCCACAGAGCCCTCATCTTACAGGGTAACTACACTTCTGTGGGGGGAAAAAAAAAACCCAAAATATATAAATTGCAACAGAGGGCATATTGTAATTGAATTACAATATTATGTAATATTAATATTTGTTTTATATAATATTAAGAATAACAACATTGTAAAATTAAATACAATGTTATTAAAAATTACCTTATCTTTTTAATCTGCAGCGCTGTAATTTTCTGTGAAATTCAATGCAATATGGCAACCTGGAGGCATTCCATACACCATTGGTGTATGGAACATTCCCAGAAAAGTCAATTCCTGCTTGTGATTGTCTCACTGATTTCCCCAGAAGTCTGCACAAAGACACAAGTGAGATTTTAGGCATTCTCTGCAGCAAAAATTTCATGTTTTCTAAGATACTCCCAATGGGTTAATTACTTCTTAAGATATGCAGACGCCGCATTTTCCTCATTAGGACACTGCAAGTGCATCAGCTGATTAATATGTTTCTCTTTTCTTTAGAGCTGCAACAAAAGTTTCTTAAAATCCCTGCAATGTACATAAGTCACCCAGAGAAGATTGTTTTTTGTTTTTCTCAAAAATGGAGTTACTCTTTAAAACTGAGTGCTTCTAGAATTGCAAGAAGAGAAGTAACTTAGACAGTCTAAATCCACAGCACTGTGGTTCATTCTTCTACAAGTTTAGAGCAACCAACCTGATAAATTTCTTAAAAAAAATTGCGTGCAAGTATACCTATAAGAATTTATGCTGTTTCAAAGGCAAAGGGTGGACAATTTAATTTTCCGTTGATGTACTTTCTATGTAATCAATTTATATATAAAACTACAATAAATGGTAAAAAAATAAATATATAACAAAAACTGTACTGTGGTGGCAAAAAAGAAAAAAAAATGGTTATAAATCCACTATAGTTTCCTTTAAAGAAGAACTAAAGGCATTTTTTTCCATATTGGATAGAGCAAGGGAGGGTTTAACCCATCAGATTTTTTTTTCCACCATCTGTGTTCCATTGCAGAGATTTCCATTCAATTCCTGACCCATAGCCAAACAGGAAGTGAGAGGAAATCCCTCCAAATTAAGGGAATTCTTTGGGGACCCCCAGGTCACCAGAACTAGTACCCCCATTGGAAGGTTTAGTGATCAGTAAGCATGCCGCTCTAAGTGGAGATAAGGATCTCCCCAGTGAAGGGAGCAGGCACCTACACACCATTCAGGTGTGTAGAAGCATCATCAGCGAAAGGAAGAAGCACCGCTCCCTGACCCAGTGCATGAATATGTGGATAAGTGTGGCCTCAGTGAATGCTGCTCCAGCCAGGCCCTCTGACAGGTTTCACCCCACACACCAGGGCTTGGTGTGTGGGACGAAAGATGTTGGAGGGCACAGCTGAGGCCACACTTATCCACATATCCATGCACTGGGTCGGTGAGTGGTGCTTCTTCCTTTTTCCACTGGGAAGCTTCCTGGGGTGAATTCAAAATTTGGAGTTTTCTTTCACTTTCAATGATAAATGGTAAACAAGACAAATAGTGAGGCTGAATCTCCTTAATGGGGAAACAGACAGCAATAAAACCTGATGTACTCTAATCACTTTCCACTCTATTCAAAAGTAAAAAAGGTTTTGCTTTTAGTTATACTTTAAATGTGGTCCTAACAGGCTTTCACATTGTGCTGAAACCCATTAGTAGAACAGACATTGTATTCTCCATTGGACATCTGGGTGGAAGCTAGACATAATTATACGACAGCCAAGCTCCCAGATAACATAATAGAGCTATATGACTGCTCCATTTTAAATACATTATTGTGCGGATTTTGGCGCCCTAATAAGACCTTGCAAGGCTTTCAGTCCATCTTTTTCTATGCAATGCCTACAGAAGATCAGAGAAACCTACTTAACCATTAGCCGCCCGGCCAATAGCCGTTTGGCGGCTTGAAAAGCGCTGCAGCTTTCCGGGTCCACGCCATTTGGCGTGCTCCCGCACATGCGCCGTTTGCGCTATTGCAGAGCGGCGCAGCAGCGGGATCTGTCACCGCCCGTGCACCTCGGACACGGCCGATGACAGATCCGAGTACCGGCTCCCGTTGCCGGTACCATGTGACCTGCCGCGACCAATCACAGCAGGTCACATGACAGTTGTATACAATGGATGGCTTCATTCATGATGCCATCCATTGTATACTAGTGCCTAGCTGTGAATGGTCACAGCTAATCACATGCACATGTCATGTGATTAGCTGTGACCAAATCACAGCTAAGCACAAAAAAAAAAAAAAAAAAAAGCTGAATGAATCGATTTCATTCAGCTAAATGCTTGCTTATAGCAAAGTAATTCTTTGCTATAAGCAAATTGTGTAAAAAAAAAAAAAAAAAAAAAAAATACTGATCACTTCCCCAAAGTAGTACAATGTTACTATGGTAACATTGTACTATTTTGGTCATAGTAAAATATGAAAAAAAATCTTAAAAAAAATAAAAAAAAAAATGTAATAAAAAATTAAATATAATAAAAAAATAAAAAAAAATAAAAAAAATATATAATTTTTTTTTTTTTTCATACTGTCACCAGTCAGTGTCCCTGTTCACCGCCATGCCAGTTATATGATGACGCTGTACTGCACTGGTGACAGTATGTAAAAAAAAAAATAGTGAAAATAATATTTTTCATTTTTTCATTTTCGGAAAAATTATGACAAAAAAATACAACTTCAAAAAACTCGCCATGCCTCTTATGAAGTACGTCCGACTGTCTACTCAGCAAAAAGGGGTCATTTGGGGATATCTGTACTATTCTGACATTCTTGGACCTCAAGAAATTAGATTGGCTGTCAGTACTTCAGGATTGATCAATATTCAGATCTATACCATAGTTTGTGAACTCTATAACTTTCCTACAAACTAAATAATACATCCTAATTTGGGTTATTTTCACCAAAGACATGTAGCAGAATACATCTCGGCCTAAATTTATGAAGAACAATTATTTATTTGTAAACTTTTATAACAGAAACAAAGAAAAATGTGTTTTTTTTTCAAAATTTTTGGTCTTTTTTTGTTAATTTAGCAAAAAATAAAAACCCCAGCGGTGATTAAATACCACCAAAAGAAAGCTCTAGTTGTGTGAAGAAAATGATAAAATTTTAGTTTGGGTACAGTGTTGTATGACCGCGCAATTGTCATTCAAAGTGTGAGAGCGCTGAAACCTGAAAAATGGCCTGGGCAGGAAGGTGTAAAATTGCACGGTATTGAAACGGTTAAAGTGGAACTTTAGTCAGAAAATTAAGTCTTGCTTGATCACTTCAGGCTGGCCCCTTTTGCAGGTATAGCGAAAACATTAAAAATAAGTGCCTATACTTTTTAAATTCCAGTAATACACTGTTCCTGCTCTGCACATGCTTGGTTGCTCTCTATTTTTAGGCACTGCTGAATTTGTAGAAGCCGACCTGCTGAAAGCCTTAAAACGGAATTAAACCCTCCTATCCTTTACAGACAAGGAAGCCGTTTCTGTTTGATCTGTAGTTGCCATGGCGTGGCACTTGTGATCAGTTATGGCACCAGCCATGTGATAGTGTGGTAGTTTGGTGTAGGACACAAATAAATGTGACAGTTAGCAATCCCAGCATTCCAGGAATAGAACTGTTTTTTCAAACCATTAAATTGATGGGTTTAGTTCCACTTTATGATTTAGTGTAGTTCAGGGACTCTGAGCTTCAGCAAAAAGGCAGCCTCCAGCAAGAAGAATCGGTAGCAATGCTGGTGGTAATTTACAGCATACAACAATTTTGGTAGCATAATAATTATTAATGTAGAATGAGTGTTCCTTGCTAAAGAACATTAATTTTTATCAAGTTGTTATGGTTAAAAGGCTCTGCTGTAACTGCTCCCACCTTCATCCTGAATACCTCCAAGTGAGCCAGGGAGCTGCAGCTTGCTTAGCTGATAGCGAAAGCACAAGAGATGACCAAAAGGCAAAGTGACTGCATCAGTAACAGGGGATGTGGTTGGGGGGGCAAGCATGAATAGCGACTTCTTGACTTGGCCTGCATTTGCATTAAATGCCAACTCAAGCTCAACTCAGTGTGTACTGCACAGATAAAAACAGAGACAGCAAGGTGATTGCTCGAATGATTACATGCTGTTTAGCTGGGGCATCTCATACTAGTGACAGGCATACATTGAGTTGTACTGCAAATGGGACTCTAAGGCAGTTCATACATTATGCATCTTTTTTTTTGTTCAAACAGCTGGTTAAACGAAAGAAAATGCCTTTATTCCCCCATCATCACACTTGTTGTGGATAGGGGAAGCCCCCCCCCCCCCCCCAACTGTGGCATTGAATTCTGACAGCAGGGAAGCAGGCGGTCCCTTAGAGGAACCTTCAGGAACAACAGACTGTTGAAATGGAGCTGAAGCTGAGATATGAACTAGAAGAGTGCGTTCCACCATTCAGGAAATGGAGAGAAATGACCTTAGGATATTTAGGAGCAGGACAGAGAAATGGTAGAATAATGTTCCAGTTACAGCAAAAGGAATAAACCACCTTGGGAAGAAAACAGGCACTATGCCTCACAATAAACTTGCGCTTATGTAGCAAAAGATAGGGTTCTCTTTATAGGTTAAGACCACTAACTTCAAAACTCATCTTGCAGAAGTGAGTGTGACAAAAGTAGTCAGACTTGCGAGTAAGGATAGACAAAAGGGATATCTCGAATAGAATCAAAGGATGGTTTTTGAAGAGTCCACAGAACCAGACTGAGATCCCACAGAGTCTCTGAGGAACAGACCTGAGGAACAATGTGAGTTACACCTTGTACAGAGGCCTTCACAAGGGAATGAGAGACATGCGGTCTCAAGAGAAACCCTTAGACTGAGATTTGACCCTTGATGGTACTCAAGGACAACTGTTGATTCAGACTAGACTGGAGAAAAGACAGAATTTGTCCCATAGAATACTTCTTGAGATGGCAATTCCTGGCCTTGCACCATGAGAAATACACTTTCCAGGCATGATGGTAGCATTTGCAAGTCAACTTTCTAGCTTTAAAAAGTGCAGGGATAACTGACTCAGGAAGGCCTCTATCCCTCAGGTCTTTTGCCTCAACAGACAAGCTGTTAAAGCCATTGACCAAGAAGCAGCTTGGAGAACTAGTTCTTGGGAAAGAAGATCCAGATGACTGGTAGGTCCCATGAGAACCCACCAGGAGCCTGGTGAGATCCAAGTACCATGATTGCCGTAGCCAGTTTGGTGCAATGTCATACAGTGCCTTGAAAAAGTATTCATACCCCTTGAAATTTTCCAGATTTTGTCATGTTACAACCAAAAATGTAAATGTATTTTATTGAGATTTTATGTAATAGTCCAACACAAAGTGGCACATAATTGTGAAGTAGAAGAAAAATGATAAATTATTTTCAAATTTTTTCTCAAATAAGTATCTGAAAAGTGTGGCATGCATTTGCATTCAGCCCCCTTTACTCTGATACGCCTGACTAAAATCTAGTGGAACCAACTGCCTTCAGAAGTCACCTAATTAGTAAATAGAGTACACCTGGGCATAATTCAATCTCAGTATAATTACAGCTGTTCTGTGAAGCCCTCAGAGGTTTGTTAGAGAACATTAGTGAACAAACAGCATCATGAAGGCCAAGGACCACACCAGACAGGTCAGGAAAAAAGTTGTGGAGATGTTTAAAGCAGGGTTAGGTCATAAAAAAATATCCCAAGCTTTGAAATCTTACAGAGGACTGTTCAATCTATCATCTGAAAATGGAAAGGCAAACCTACCAAGACATGGCCGTCCACCTAAACTGACAGGCCGAGCAAGAAGAACAATCAGAGAAGCAGCCAAGTGGCCCATGGTAACACTGGAGGAGCTGCAGAGATCCACAGCTCAGGTGGGAGAATCTGTCCACAGGACAACTATTAGCAGTGCACTCCACAAATATGACCATGATGGAAGAGTGACAAGAAAAAAGCCATTGTTGAAAGAAAGCCATAAGAAGTCCCATTTGCAGTTTGTGAGAAGCCGTGTGGGGGACACAAGAAACTGACGCGTTTTGATGTAAACCCTTTTACTCAGACCCTGAGGTCAGGACCCTTAAAGAAAGGGCTACTGAACACAACCCCTTCCCAAGCAGTTCACCAAACATGAGCCAGCAGGACACCCAAGGCTTCTCCCTTACACCTATGACCCATCATGGTATAGATGTGATTGATTTCCCCTAGGGGTATTCACAATAACATTGCAGAACAGGAAGGGGTACGATACCCTGTGACCATTATTAAGGCAGCAAGGAGCCCAGAAGAATTGTCCCAGAGGATTGCTAATGCAGGTGAGAAGGCAGGAGAGGCTGAGCTGAATCCACACACGTGTCCCAAAATGTCATGGGTATGCACAATGAGATCAACCCAGAAGGAGGTTGTGCAGACTCTGAGAGGGCACCCAGACCAAAACCTGGTAAAACAAAAAAGGTGAGATATTCAGCGCAGAAAAGATCATCTCCTGCCACCAGCATGTGACTAAATGTGTTGCAGCTAGTGCTTCATGTTTATAACCCTAAGAGACAGAAGCAGCAATCTTGGGCTCTCATTTATAGGCCACGGCACCTTACTTAATGCAGCTGTCTTCTCTTCTGCGGCTTACCCCAGGCTAATAGGCAGGGTTCTAGGGGCAAGCCATTCAGTAGTCTTCACCTAGCTGGTAGATATACTCACTAAGGAGTCTTCAGGGACTGGGTTCCACCAGAACTGTGGAAAACCTTTCAGGAATTCAATGCATTGAACCTAGGTGAGCACCAAAATGAGTCACACCTGCATCTTCTTCCTGAGAACATCCAGGCACTCTCCCCATGGTAAAGGCGTGGAGTAACCAATCTGAATGCAGTAAAAAGGAGTCCCAGGAGCTCTGGAGCAACAGAAGAATCTTTACAGAATCTTGCTAAAAAGTGAAAAGATTTTGCTTCTCTCAGAGAGAAGATGTCCATTCTTCTAAAGCAGTAGTCTCCAAACTGCGGCCCGGGGGCCAGATGTGGCCCTTTGTCTCTCTTTATCTGGCCCTTGGGCACTATTACATATTCCATTGACACCAACAATGGGGCTTAATTCCTGTCACTGACACAAATAATGGGGCACTATTCCTCCCACAGACACCTATAAAAAGGCATTATTCCTCCCACTGACACCAGTGATGGGGCACAAGTCCTTCCATTGACAGCAATGATTGGGCAGAATTCTTTCCATTAACAACAATGGGCCACTACTCCTTTCACTGACACCAGCAATGGGGCACTATTCTTCTTATTGACATCAACAAAAGGGTACAAATCCTTCTACTGACACCAATGATGAGGCATAATTCATTTCATTGATACCAACAATGGGGCACTATTCCTCCCACTGACACCAAGGATAGGGCTTTATTCCTCCCACTCATACCAATGATGGGGCACTATTGCTCCCACTGACACCAAGGATGAGGCACTGTTCCTCCCACTAACACCAATGATAGGGCACTATTCCTTCCACTGATACCACTTATGGGGCACTATTCCTCCAACTGACACCAATGATGGGACACTATTCCTCCCACTGACACCAAAGATACGGCATTGTATACTCTCACTATTTGCCAGGCCAATTTCTAATCCCACTGGCCATAGCCCAGCCCCCCTAAAGTCTCAAGGACAGGAAACTGGCCTTTTGTTTAAAAACTTTGGAGACCCCTGTTCTAAAGCCACTAGCAAAAAAACTCAGTCATGCAAGGCAGTGGAAGGGGTTTACTGAACTTACAGCTTTGCCTTGCTAGTGTCCAATGGTCCTGAAAGTGACAGTATAACTCAGTGTTCCTGAATACTATCCTGTGTCCCTTTATGCAAGACTAAAAAAAAAAAAGTTTTGGCTAGAGGTACATTTTAGAAGTAAGCCTTAGAAACAATGAGTATGTCTACGTTCATCTGGTGGGTGGGCTGCATACTCTCTCTCTGCATAACACAATCTTTAAGTCTTTAAGTCAAATGTTCCCATCACAGAGTTTTAGTTTGACCACATCTCAATAGTGTTTCCTAAATGCATTTAATCTATTGCATGTAGCAGGCATTTACAGCCAGAATCTAACTGTTAAAGCCACAGTATACATTAGCTGTATCAATTTGTAACCCAAAGTCATAAGTTTCACATGCAGAGACAGTAAGCACTCTTGGATAGACATGAATGTACTTTATGCATTCTGTTTTTAATGGGCTTAAAACAATTAACCAGTGTTGTTCAATGCCTGACTATGGACAAATAACAGATGGGAATTTCACATGTTGTATTTTTTATTCTGAATCCCCTTATGCTCAGCTAATAGGACTAAAAAGAAAGATTAGTTATGTGATTCCAGTGACATTTCATTTGTTGAGCAGTTGAGAAAGTGCACAGAATGCATACCTACCACTGAAGATAGCACACTATAGGCTTGTTTCAAGCCAAGCTGAAGTATCACACATTTTTAACTCTTTATCACTACGTTTTGAAACTAATTTTTGCTTGGCAATGCAAGGAAATACCATGCCAGTGATCTTGTTGACACAAAATTCAACTGCCCATGGGACTAACAAGGTAAACTACCAACTACGGTACGTTAAAAAAAAAAAAAAATCTCATAACAAACCTAGATTTCTGATGAAAATAAAAAGCTGATTTATCTGTTGCGAATATCCCCAACATTCACAACTGCATCATAAAAGGTTTATAGTCCATTGTATTGCTTATACAGATATTTATATATGTGACTAAAATAGGGCATAGTCAGACATGCAGCTATTGACCATCAATATTGTCCCCTTTTCTGTCCATTTTTTAGCCTAGGATAAAATTCCACAGGATCCCAGAGGTGACTGGGACAGGAAGGTCCTTCAGGAGGGAGATGAGGTGGATCTATTCCCTGAGGGCTACTTGTCCTCCATGACTGCATGAATCCACCTCCTTTAAACCATTTCTTTAGTGAATACTTGTTTATATGTGTAATAGTATCTTATATTCATGTGTTTATTTTTGTATATTGTTAAATACAAGGTAAGCAGACATTGTGATTGGATGGATTATATTGACACAGTTTCTTCCCCTGGATGAAAAGAACAGCAAGATAACCAGGAAACGTAAGAGAAGCTTGCCACCAGAACTCCCAAATAAATAAAAGATGCTTGTGGGCGTTTCAAGCTGTTGGTATCCCTTACTTAGAGCCCAACAACAGTCAAAAAAAAAGTTTCCTTTGCAGTGGGGCTATGTCCGTACTGCAAGGGTTAACTATTCATTTTGCCCAAGGGAGAGGCGAAAGCTTTTATTCACCTGATACTCCACGCAACCTGCAAATGTAGCTCCCCCACAATCCAGCAGCGGAATCTTCCTGGCTTCCTCACGTCCACAGCAGGTCTATGGAGCCTACTCTGGGCTTGCTGAAGTCAGGAACAATCCACCACTAGAGCATGGGGGTGGATAAGCTGCAGGGACCAGTCCTTTGCAGGCAGGATTGAAGGATCATGCAAAGTATATCTTTTTCTCCTCTCTCCTAGACAAAAAATGAGCACAGCCCCACTGCAAGGGAATTGTTTTTTTTCCTGGAGTTCAGCTTTAATCATTTTGTTAGCTATACCATTGCAATATAAAACATTATCAGACATGACAATAACTGGTATTGCCAATTGTAATATTTAATATTACAGTATCTTACTGAAAAGAACATATCACAGATCATCAAGGATTCTTCTCAACTGACAAGAAACATTAGTAAGATATAAGAAAGGTGTATTACTTACTTTAAAGAGACTATGCACCATCTCTTTGAATTTTTGCACAGTGGTTCCTCTTGTTGGCTTGTCAAACAGTATAATTTCCTTCTTAGGTTCCAGCTCAGATCCAAAATCAACATGCTCAGCATCCTCCATCTGACACTTTATCACACCTTCTAGATTTCCCCAGATTCCCAGATACTTCTAAAACAAAGCATTTAAAAATGTCTAATCAAAGCCTGCACTTCCATGCTGGACATCATGCCTGTAACTTATTTAGAATTGGATGAGCAAAGTGGCATAAGGCTTTATGCATTTGAGTGCACTTTGGGCAAGTCTGGGTCCAATGTACTGCACATACTCATGCAGTACTTAACATTAACATGCCTCTTTTGACCCTGATACTGTACCGGTTTACATAACTGATCCTTTGATTGAGGATATTATGAGATGAATATTTCTGCATTTAGGTAGTCTCTTTTATAGAAGCACAATTCACAAGAAATTGTATACAAGTACTTTATGTATCATTTTTGCTGGCTGTTTGAATGTATTAGCCTGGTTTGATCTATTTAATTTGGAGATTCTTTAAATGACTGGAGGGCTGATGCTCCTGTTATACCAGGGCTATGTTTTAGTTGTAAACAGGCAGTTTTATTATTACCGGGCACTGTTGGCATACTGATAACATTGTTGGCAAATTTAAATGCCTGCATACTTTGCATGTTTGGTATTATTTGTTTTTCTTATAAGCACAATTGAAAACATACTGAGCCGAATAAAAGTTTGGAGAAGAAATGTTTGAAGTCTCGGTATAAGCTGGCTTCCCACCATTATAATGAAACAGCCTGGACACTGTACAGTGGATTATGCTTGGGACAAACACAGCAAAATAGGGAAACACCAAACCGATCCGGCACCAAATCATTTAATTTTCCAAACCATTCTTTTAATATCACAGCAAATATCTGTCAGCCTTGAATGTCAAAGACAAAGCATGCACAGTCCAATAATCACAATATGAGGCTACTTCCGCACTGATCTCACGTTTTTGCCAAGGTTTTACCACATTTGCTGTGCATTTTTTAAAGGTCACGTGATTCAAAAAACGCACCAAAAACATAACGCAGGTGCATTTGTGCGGCAGTTTCCATTTATTTTAATGTTGAGGTACGTTTTTTTTTACCGACCAAAAATGCAGCAAGCAGGACTTTAAAAAATGCATCAGATCCGGAAATGATCAGTGTGAAGAGTTGCATAGGAATACATGGTCACATGTTTTTCTTCCACTTTTTTTAAACGCAAACATGGAAGAAAAATGAAAGCAGCCTTAGGGCTAAAATGATTGAATATGCCAAATAAGTATATGAAATGCCATCTTTGATAAGAATGAGACTCAAGTGGCTGAGGAAAGATGTGTCCCACGCATTTCATGATGCCCAAGGAACAAAACATTGCCTTTGCAATATGAGAAAATACGGTTGGTTGCGGTGAGGCAAAAATTCAGTTAATCTTAGACACTTTTATAAATGTTATCAGTAATATTATTGTATTATGTGGCTCTACTGCTAAAAATAAAAAAAAAAAGCCTAGCCATACTCTAGAGAAGGGTCACTGACGCACTTTTCAGAATGTTAAGTGGAAGTGAGAGCCCGGCATTATCTTCTCTTATGAGCATACACAAGGGAAGACATTCCAGATGTTGCAGAACTACAGCTCCCCAAGCATCATATGAGACTTTAACAGATGGAGTGCTGAAGACTGCTTATCCCTGACATGCATTGTCTCTGCTATTCTCCCTAGTACTGCACAAAGAATTCAAATATTACCTGATTGTTCGGTCTGGTTGACAAACATTTCCCAAAATAAAGATTTTCCTTGGAGCAAAGACCTTCACAGGCTGATCCGTCAATAATGCCTTTTCTATACTTATCACACTAGAAGCAGAAGAGAAAAAAAACACATCAATAGCGAAATGATTAAACTAGATAAACAAATGTTCTCGCTACAGGTTTTATTTACTCTGAAAACATTTCCTGTGGGATTCTGTATCTCCACTGTGACCACTTGTCCTAGCAATAACCAGTTTCCTTTCATGTTACTTGAAAAAAAAAATAGCATTCACTTCTTACAATCCTATCTTTTGGTATGCTGTATTGGTAGATAAGTCACAACGCATAAGTCATCGTCTCACTTTACAGATTTCATCACCAAGCACAATGTTGCACAATACAGACATTGTTGGAGCAATTGTGATACAATATCATTGTATGTTTCGTGGGTGACTTCATCAGTGGTCCTCAAAAACCATGCAGGGTTAAGAGATTTGATTTTCTATTCTTCGCTCCTGGTAAATCAAAGATATATAGAGGTCTACATGTCCATTACTTTTTCAAAAGCTGAGGAACAGAATTGTTCCAAGAGCATTTAAAAAACGATGTGCATGTTGGCTGAAGAAGGATCATCTGAGAGGCTTCTCATTATTTATTTATTACAGCTACTTATATAGTGCTGTAAACTTTACACAGCGCTTTTATATATACAGTATATTGCACATTGACATCAGTCCCTACCCTCACAGAGTTTATACTCTAACATCCCTAACCAGGGGCGGACTGACCATTTGGAAACTCGGCCACTGCCCGAGGGCCCGGGGTCAGTAGGGGGCCCCATGAGATGCCCCTGGTACCTTTTTCATAGGCTTTTTTGAGTTTGGGCAAGGACACAGGGGCCCCATGATCCCCTATTGCCCGATGGCCCCATGAGTTGTCAGTCCGCCCCTGTCCCTAACTCACATTCATACATACTAGAGAGTCAATTTAGACAGGAGCTAACTAACCTACCAGCATGACCTTGGAGTGTGAAAGGAAACTGGAGCACCCGGAGGAAACCCATGCAGGCACAGGCAGATGCAAACTCCAGGAAGGTAGTGTCATGGTTGAGATTATATCTAAAGATCAAATTCCTCTGTATATTGGCAACCTGTATCCTACCTGCGACAACTGTTAGTTTTCCTGTTTCAATATTTTTATTGATTTTATTGATTGTATAATCACAAAGCCAACAGTAATACATTATTACATAAGGCCATTAATCATCAGTATAAAATATACAAAAAGAATGGGAAAGAGGGTAAACAGCTCCCAGTCTACAAAGTAAAAAAAGTAACAGAATACAGTATGAAGTTATTCTAAGGTGGCAAGATGATGTCTATCTGGAAACGTCCAATGAACCTGCTTCCCACAGCAGGTATCAGACAAATGCACAATCAACTATTAGTTTTCATGACTGTTCAATTATCGTCCCCTTAAATTAGGTCTTTCACTGTTTGCGCACCCAAGTGTAAGGTACACTGACCTGCAACTAACAATACACCCTCCTGCTTCAGAAGGATTTGCACAACTGCCAGATATTAAAAGACACAAATGAATGCAGCTATATATTCATGGCACCACCTGCCTAGAGTTTGCATGCTCTCCCTGTGCCTGCGTGGGTTTCCTCTGGGTACTCCGGTTTCCTCCCACGCTCCCAAGACATGCTGGTAGGTGAATTGGATCCTGTCTAAACTGGCCCTAGTATGTGTATGAATGAATGGGAGTTAGGGACCTTAGATTGTACGCCCCTTGAGGGTTAGGGACTGATGTGAATGTACAATATATGTATGTAAAGCGCTGCGTAAATTGATGGTGCTATATAAGTACCTGAAATAAATAAATATATTCAATAATAACGTATTGGGGTCCAGGCACACTGGGCTTAAAAAATGCTGCTTCTTACAGTTTTGCCTGTAGAAGCAGCTCTATTTTATCTTATGTGTCCATGCACATTAAGATGCTTAGAGACATATTTTAAGCTCAGCGCTTAGAGGCAGGAAAAAACCCTCCTGGTTTGTGTTTGAGTGGAGTTTTCTGGCAGAAAAAAAGGGCTAAATGCTCCTAAATGGCCAATATGGCTGTTTATATGAGCATTTTTATGTATATATTTTATATTTATATGAGCAACTGGTGTTTTTTTTAAGCCCAGTGCGCGTGGACCCTTAATGTGTTTTTTAGTTCAAGCAGCATAATTAACCAAATTTAATTTTGTATTAGACTCTTGCCATCCCTGGATTTTCGAAAAAAATTTGTATTTCTGTTCAGCCAGTCTTGTGATCCAGGTACCCTTGCCCAATGGAGGAGCAGCAGCACACATACAGATGAGTCATCTCTGTGCTCATTTTACTTTCAGAATCTTCCTCCTGTTAGCACACAAGCATTGCAGAAGACCCTGATTAGTGTTCTGCTTGTCTTCCCACAGCTCCTCAGAGTTTGAAGTAATGATATGTTCTGGGCAGATTATTTCATTACACACACAGTGTGCGCTGGGTATGAAGTGTCATTTCAAAATGTTTTGATGCACTTTTAAAATGTGGGCTCCTTTCTTGATTTCTGTTCTCTTTGGCATTAAATATATGTAATAGATTTTATGGGTGTGTAATTACATGTTTTTCATACCAGTCACATGAGTGGTCATTTAACTACTTCAAGTCTGGACACTTTCACCCCCTTCCTGTCCAGGCCAATTTTCAGCTTTCAGCACTATCACATATTGAATGACAATTGTGCGGTCATGCAACACTGTACCCATATGGGTTTTTTAGCATTTTTGTGAGACAGATAAAGTTTATTTTGGTGGTATTTATTCACCGCTGGGATTTTTATTTTTTTTGCTATACAAATGAAAAATTCCAAAAAGTTTGAAAAAAAAATGTTTTTCTTGTACAATTTTGCAAAATAATAATATTTCATCATAAATCTTGGCCAAAATTTATTCAGTTATCTTTTTAGTAAAAAAAAAATATATATCCCAAATTAGTTTATAACCAAAAATTATAAATTAAAAAAATTTTTTTTTACTTTTTTATTTTATATTATTTGTTTTTTTTGTTTACATACTGTCACCCTAGCAGTACAGTGTCACCATGGGGACATTGTACTACTTGTGGGGGGTGATGAAGATTTTTTTTTTTCTTCACACTGATTGCTTTTACACTCAAAGGCTATAAAAGCAATAATTTCTCCTCTCTGGCTGCATTCTTGCAGCCATTGAGAAATACTGTGTGAGCTGTGATTGGTCAAAGCCTGTCACATGGTACAAGGCTGTTGTGAATAGCCTTGTACCACGTGACCTCTGTGATCATTCACAGATTTCACACGTAGCAAGCAATCATGTCAGAAGTGACATCTTGCTTACTACTCTGCATGTGATCACTGATTGGCAGAGTAGGCCATAATAATGACTGTGTGGGTTATATGCCACCTGTAGGTGAATTGACATTGGCCGACCAATCAAACATATAACCCCTCCTACGCAGGAAGTACTCAGTTTTTGTAGCAAGCAATGAAAATCCAGAAAGAAGGGAGGGACCTCTGTGTTCTGTAATACACTCCAAAAAATGCATTTTACAAGTAAGTATGTAGAAAAAAATCCAATTTTCTTTATTGTACACCACGGGACACAGAGCAGGACATAA
Organism: Staurois parvus; assembly: GCF_062004578.1. Lineage (NCBI taxonomy): Eukaryota > Metazoa > Chordata > Amphibia > Anura > Ranidae > Staurois > Staurois parvus. The sequence goes on from NW_028317862.1 coordinate 11,941,907, forward strand.
TAATGACTATGTGGGACGTCCCAAAGCAGTAACCTTGAGGGGTGGGTGTCAAAACAATAACCACCACCAACATCCCAAAAGGAGCTATTCAGTAAAACACTGCAGCCAAAGGCAGAATACTCCGTGGCTCTGACATCCACCTAATAAAACCTTGTGAAGACCATGTAGCAGCCTTGTAAACCTGAGCAACTGAAGCCTGATGATGGATAGCCCAAGATGCCCCTACACTTTTGGTAGAGAGTGCTTTTGCCCAAAAGGGTGGAACCTTGCTCTTCAAATCATAGGCTTAAATGATTAACTGACAAATCAACTTAGAAATAGTTGATTTGGATGCTGCCTGTCCTCTCCTGGGTCCTTCCGGCAAAATAAACAAGGAATCAGCCTAATCTGCACCGTCATTCTCAAAAAGACCCTCATTTCCCGAACCACATCCAGGGCATGCAAAGATCTTTCTTTTGCTGACTGAGGCCTAGGAAATCTTTCAAGTTAGCAGAACCAACAGAATCTCCCTGATAGGTTAAAACGGTAGTTTCTGTAAACTGCCGAGACCAAGTTCAAGTCCCAAGGACACAGGGGCTGTCTGACAGGAGGAACAGTACATATCACTCCCTGTAAAAAAGTACAAACCAAAGAGTGAGAAGCAATCGGTTTTTGGAAAAAAACAGCCAAGGCTGAAACGTGACCCTTAATAGTACCAACAGCCAACTTCTTTTCTACTCCTGATTGGGGAAAAGTCAAAATTCTTCCAATCAAATATTTCGGGGGTACCAATTTCGACCCGAACACCAAGAAATATATGCCTTTCAAGTTCTATAATAAATGTTCCTAGAAACCAGCTTCCTGGTGTTCAACATTGTGTGGATAACCGAGTCTGACACTCCCCTATCTTTCAAGATTTGGGTCTCAACAGCCATGGCGTCAAATTCAGTGAACGTAAAGCTGAGGCCATGGATCGCCCACTGCTAGCCTGACAATGTCCACGTACCAACACATCCTGAGCCAGGTTGGTGCCACTAATATCTTATTATGGCCTGCTCTGTGTCCCGTGATGTACGATAAAAAAAATTCAATTGCGATAGTGATAATGCAGTGGAGCAGATAACATTGGAGGCAATCTATGACCTTCTTTGTTTAACCAGTTGCGGCCCGGCCGCCATCTGGCTATAGTTAAACAGCTCGTCCCTCTGGGTGGACGCTATATGGCGTCCTTTCCAGAACGTACATTGCGCATGCCTGCAGGGCCGTAATGTGGCGTGATCTGTCAATGGCCATGTACCTCGGACATGGCCGATGACAGATCTGTGTACTGGCCCCGTTGCCAGTACCGTGTGACCTGCTGTGAACAATCACACCAGGTCACATGACAGTTGTATAAAATGGATGGCTTCCTTTCATGCCATCCATTGTATACAACTGTGTCTAGCTGTGAATGGTCACAGCGATCACATGCACAAGCTGGGCCAATCACAGACCAGCTGTGCCATGTGAGTAGCCGTGGCCAAATCAAGCTAATCACAAAAAAAAAAAACCCCTGAAGGAATCGATTTCATTCAGGTAAATGCTTGCTTATAGCAAAGAAATTCTTTGCTATAAGCAAATTGTGTAAAAAACAAAACAAAAAAAAACTGATCTCTTCCCCAAAGTAGTAAAATGTTACCATGGTAACATTATACTACTTTGGTCATAGTGCAATATGACAAAAAAAAAATGTATTAAAAAATGTAAAATAATAAAAAAATTAAAAAAATTGAAAAAAATGATCAATTTTTTTTTCGTACTGTCAACAGTCAGTGTCCCTGATCACCGCCATGCCAGTTATATGACGACACTGTACTGCACTGGTAACAGTATGTAAAAAAAAAAAAAAAGTGAAAATAATTTTTTTTTAATTTCTTCATTTTCCAAAAAATGACAAAAAAATTACAACTTCAAAAAAACTCGCCATGCCTGTTATGGAATACATCAGACTGTCTACTTTGCAAAAAAAGGGTCATTTGGGGGATATCTGTACTGTTCTGACATTCTTGGACCTCAAGAAATGAGATTGGTTGTCAGTACTTCAGGATTGATCAATATTCAGATATAATCCTATAGTCTGTGAACTCTATAACTTTCCTACAGACTAAATAATAAATACTAATTTGGGTTATTTTCACCAAAGAAATGTAGCAGAATACATCTTGGCCTAAATTTATGAAGAACAATTATTTATTTGCAAACTTTTATAACAGAAACAAAGAAAAATGTGGGCTTTTTTTTCACAATTTTTCTTCTTTTTTGTTAATTTAGCAAAAACTAAAAATACCACCAAAAGAAAGCTCTAGTTGTGTGAAGAAAATTATAACATTTTAGTTTGGGTACAGTGTTGTATGACCACGCAATTGTCATTCAAAGTGTGATCACACTGAAACCTGAAAATTGGCCTGGGCAGGAAGGGGGTAAAAGTGCCCGGTATGGAAGTGGTTAAAGGAGTCAGGCTAGTTGGCAAGTTCTCAAACCTCTAGAATGGCTGGTTCACATAATTGATAGAGGATTTATATGTTTAGAATATACATTACTAGATGAAAAATATATTGCGGCTAGGGATTTAGGAATATGGATAGATTATGAAACACATGAATTTTAATAGTCTTAAGTTTACATGTTATACATTATACTTGTTATTGATTTGTCTGACACTTATTTGACACATTATTTAGATAGCAATGCAATCTTTGATTGATTTATGTTCTTTCACAGTAAACATTTGTAAGTTTATGTTTTATATCTAGTTCTGGTAAAGATTCAATTATTATTTAGCATTTAAAGCTAAACATTAGGCAAAAATAAATTTAATAATGTTTTAAGGAATACAGGAGTACATTAATTTTTTTCTATTTTCTATTTCTAAATTCAAGCAGAGTAAGTACCTGAATTAGACTTGGTATGAGCTTCTTGCAATCCCTGTAGACTAGGAGTTGGATAGGAAGAAGCAGCACAATCAGCATGCTGAAAGGAAGCACAGCAGATGGACAGAAAGATGAGCACGTAAACTGTGCTGCTTCTCCTTCGCTGAAAGCCTGGATCAGAGAAAGTGGTTAAATGATGCAGGCTATCCGTCAGCCTGGAAAATTAAGGATATCTAATGGCAGAAAAGAAATACTGTAGGGATGGCACTGGATTGAGCATGGGTACTGCAGCAAATGCTGATTTTTATTTAATCTTTTAACTGGATATTTATTTTAAACATTTTTGGCTGGAGTTCTACTTAAAGCATAAAGATTTACCACTAATATTGCTTCAATCTGCATATGCTAAAGATCCTTCTGAAACATAACTTAACTCTGTCTAGTCTGTAGGTCTTATTTGTATCAGTAGATCTTAGATCATTGCCTCATTTACCCTAAAAAAGGGGGAAATATGTAGGTCAGAATTAAGCTCATAGTGTGTGACTGGACAGCCAGGATGTTGTCACTAGCTCATACTTTGGTGGGCAGATAGGATGCTGGTTGGCTACAGCTTGTGTGAAGTTTACATATCCCTGCATAACATATAATTGTACTGTAATTAGAGCTCCATAGAGGCAAGAATAATTTCTCAGTAGGAGCAACTAATACTTTAGAAGCCTTCACAAGCATATTGGTAGAAAAAAAAATAAGTACTATTCCCAAAATGTACCATAACATTAAATGGAATAAGCAAAAATCCCATGCATAGATAGCTTCAAACAGTATAGAAAATGATGTGTGTGTGTGTATATATATATATATATATATATATATATATATACACACACACACACATACAGTGGGGATCGAAAGTTTGGGCACCCCAGCTAAAAATTTGTATTAATGTGCATAAAGAAGCCAAGGAAAAATGGAAAAATCTCCAAAAGGCATCAAATAACAGATTAGACATTCTTATAGTATGTCAACAAAAGTTAGATTTTATTTCCATCATTTACACTTTCAAAATAACAGAAAACAAAAAAATGGCATCTGCAAAAGTTTGGGCACCCTGCAGAGTTAATATCTTGTACTGCCCCCTTTGGCAAGTATCACAGCTTGTAAACGCTTTTTGTAGCCAGCCAAGAGTCTTTCAATTCTTGTTTGAGGTATCTTTGCCCATTCTTCCTTACAAAAGTCTTCCAGTTCTTTGAGATTTCTGGGCTGTCTGTCACACACTGCTCTTTTAAGGTCTATCTATAGATTTTCAATTATGTTGAGGTCAGGAGATTGTGAAGGCCATGGCAAAACCTTCAGTTTACGCCTCTTGATGTAATCCCCCGTGGATTTTGAGGTGTGTTTAGGATCATTATCCATTTGTAGAAGCCATCCTTTCTTTAACTTCAGCTTTTTCACAGATGGCATCAAGTTACCATCCAAAGTTTGCTGAAATTTTATTGAATCCATTTTTCCTTCTACTCGTGAGATGTTCCTTGTGCCACTGGCTGCAACACAACCCCAAAGCATGATTGATCCAACCCCATGCTTAACAGTTGGACAGAGGTTCTTTTCATTAAATTCTGTGCCCCTTCTTCTCCAAACGTACCTTTGCTCAATCCGGCCAAAAAGTTCAATTTTAACCTCATCGGTCCACAGAACTTGTTTCCAAAATGCATCAGGCTTGTCTATATGTTCATTTGCAAAGTTCAAACGATGATTTTTGTGGTGAGGACGTAGAAGAGGTTTTCTTCTGATGACTCCTCCATGAAGACCATATTTGTACAAGTATCTCTTTATAGGGGAATAATGTACCACAACTCCAGTGTCTGCCAGATCTTTCTGGAGGGATCATGCAGTCAAACGTGGGTTTTGAATTGTTTTTCTCACAATCCTGCGAGCTGTTCTGTTTAATATTTTTCTTGGTCTTCCAGATCTTGCTTTAACTTCCACTGTTCCTGATGACTGCCATTTCTTAATTACGTTCCTAACAGAGGATATTGACATCTGAAAACGCTTTGCTATCTTCTTATAGCCTTCTCCAGCTTTGTGAGCGTCAACTATTTTCAGTTTCAGTTTTCTAGACAACTGCTTAGAAGAACCCATGGTGCTGATTGTTGGGGCAAGGTCAGATGAGTCTGGGCATTTAAAACCTTTGAGATTGACATCACCTGGTCTTCCCAGATGATGATTGAGAACAATCCATGACACTGGCAGGTCTCAGCTTTGCAAAGGGGGCAGTGCATGCTATAAATTCTGCAGGGTGCCCAAACTTTTGCAGATGCCATTTTTTTGTTTTCTGTTATTTTGAAAGTGTAAATGATGGAAATAAAATCTAACTTTTGTTGACATATTATAAGAATGTCTAATCTGTAATTTGATGCCTTTTGGAGATTTTTCCATCTTTCCTTGGCTTCTTTATGCACATTAATACAAATTTTTAGCTGGGGTGCCCAAACTTTCGATCCCCACTGTATATATATATATATACATACACACACACACACATACATACATATATTTATTTATTTCAGGTACTTCTATAGTGCCGCCAATTTACACACACACACACACACACACACACACACACACACACACACTACATTCACATCAGTCCCTAACCCTCAAGGTGTGTACAATCATATATATATTATATATATATATATATATATATATATATATATATATATATATATATATATATATATACATACATACATACACACACACGTATATATATATACACACACACGCACACATACCCACAAACATACACAAATATCAGATCTATACACACCTGTAAATGTAAAGCCCCACAGGAATTCCAGTTTCAGTCTCACACAGCAAATTGTTAACATGTTTTGCACTGACGTTACTCAATGTATTGCCTCCTATCACAATGACACTTCTAAACATGCTCCTAATTATACGCCTTAAGAATAATTGGGCTAATTAAAGGCTGTTAAGAGTGAGCACCAAGCTCATATAAAAGCCTTGGGGACAGATTCAGACAGAAATTTGTCACAGATTACAAGGCCCTTATTTTAGTGTCAGGCATCCAGACAACGAATGCTTTGCATGTATTTAAAATGGAAAAGAATGTTTTTTCTACTTTAAAATAAACTTTGGATACTAAAAGGTATATGCTGGGCTGTCTTATCAATTATTACATGAGTAAATAAAATCACAGACACTTGACAGCAACACTGATGTTGCATGAATCAACAGCTATAAAAAATGATTATTATATATTTATGTCCTAGCATTCTGTATAGTTTTAGCCATATATGATTCACATTTCGTCTGTCAGCATCCTAAGGGTACTGAACATGCTACAGCACAGCAATAAAACTAACAAGGTAGTCTATTCAGTGGCCTCACCACCTAATGCAGGTTCAGATTGGCCCATCACTATGATGGGCATTTTTTTTTTTTTTTTAATTTCAAAACCAAAACCTTTGTGTTTGATTTGTGTATCCATGGTTGCAGAAGATTAGTGGAAGTACCTGGGAGGTGCTTGGGTGTGCTAGAGCCCCCAAAAATCACCAGCAGGAATAGCCGTGCAGCAAACAAGCATTTCCACAAGCCTTGCCACCATCAGCCTTCCCTCCCATCTGCTATCACCACCTCCACCAAGATTATAAGTATGCTGCTGCTGATTGCGAGGAGCGGGGGCAGCCAGAGTGACAATGTATTGGAGCAAATGGCCCATCAAAAACAGGGGACATGCTGACCACCAATGTAAGGAGACACACTGTGCACTGGCTGCCAACGTAAGGGGATACACTGACCACCATTGTAAAGGGGCACATTGAACACTGGCCAGTAACCAGGACATTTTTATGGTCATTCCAACCACGTTATACATGAAAATAATGAGAATAATAAAATGAATACAAATACAAAATATGTAAACACAAGTATGATATTTTATACACTACAGGTTCCTGACTATTGCACATACATCCTATACAGTATATACTCTATGTTATACATTACATAGTCCTGATCACTTACTCCATATGCTGTATTTTACCCAACCATGACACTTACACTATATACTAGATAGTCCCTGATCACCACAGTCTTTACACTATATTGTAGGTTATACAGTACTGACCACTGCCCTTCATATGCTGTTATACATTATAAAGCCCTGAACAATTAACGTTATACACTGTTACTCATTACATTGCCCTGTCCACTGCACCTTATATGCTACATCGTCATCGTGGCTCAGCCTGTCAGATGGCTGGAGCTTGCGAACCCAGAAGGAAGACTTGGTGAAGATGAGCGCCTTTACAGTGGTGACAGCGTGCCGCTGGATAGCTTTGTTTTAAGGTAAGTTTTACATAATGCGCTAGCATGCAATGCATACTAGTACATTATGCCATTGCCTTGCAGGAAAGTTTTATTTTTTTTAAACGGTTTGCTACCGCTTTAAAGTGTTACTAAACCCACAACAGTAAAATCAGTCTGTATATGCAGTAAAGCATGCTCGTCATAGTCACTGTGAAACCTAAGGGGTTAATCGGCATTGCGGAAAAAGGCCATTTGATCTTGTTTTCTCTACCCCTCCTCTTGTTCAAATGTCCATCTGATAAGACAGACTGAACCCGTAGCCAAATGCGCATGCTCAGTTTAGTGTGTATTGCTATAGAGGGTTTTTTTTTTTCCTTGGGAGAGTACATGTGATCTGCACAGGGCCAATCAGCTCTGTCCAGAGGTCAGGGGTTTCACATCCTCCTAGAGCAGAAAGAAAACTACTGCTACAAGCTTTAACCAGTGCTCTGCTGAAGTCATAAGACTGCTCTAAGTGCTGATGAGAAAAGGTATTTAGCAGTTTATATTTACTAAAATAATAGCATTTCCATGTTCTGTGTACTGTGGGAGACCAGATATAGTGAATGCAGGGTCCTGGGTTTAGTAATACTTTAAGTCACTGCCACAGATATGTGTGATCTCTCCACACCCAACACTTGACATGGCAGGATGGATGCCACAAGATTGCTTTTTCTTAGTGTGTCACAATCCTTTAAACACCACTGTGATATAGTCAGAGTCTGCATTTAACCTTTTCTAGATAAACAGCAATGGCAGAGAGGAGTCAGGGACTTATCTGTGATCTGTGGAATAACCCCACTACTACCTGTGGCTCCTGACGCTCAAGTGCGGGCAGGCTGTTAGGGCTCAGGACTGTATTCTCAGAAGATTAATATGCCCTCCACAGCGAAGAGAAAAGTAGTTTCTTCTGAGGTGGAGAAAGGAAAGTGATCTGGAAAAGCTTGTGGTGTGCATGAGACAAAGTGCCTGACTGCCTGTTTACTTTTCAGCATGTGACAGTTGTTTTAGAAGGATCTCTGGCTTCCCTATGGACCTTAACTTACTATACTTATACTACCCAACTGACACATATGATTGCTGTTAACAGTGCTTGGGGTTATATACTTGGTGATATTGTGGGGTTATTGTGTTGGGGGTCAGTGTTTGCCCTGACTTTCCTAGGGATTACCCTTGATAGTCCTGATAGATGTTGAGGTTATTTTCTGGAGTTGATCATTGTTGGCTCTGACACATACTGGGGATTACCACTGCTGGCACTGACATCAACACTGGAGATTATTATTGCTTCAATTAACACCAAAAACAGGGCTTCCACTTCAAAATCTCTTCGGTGTACTCCCTGGCCCTATTTTATCAAAACAAATCAGAACGAAGGGAAAAAGGTGGCATGCTGCAAGCAATACACCATAAAGCAACACCCACTCTACAGATCACATACAATTTTGGCTATGCCCACAAGCCAGTGGCCATACTTTTACACTATATCCCTTCAAGGCAGGTGACCCACATAGCACACTGCATTTCTCTTCTCAATCCCTTCAAGGTGTAACTTCTAATTCTTTTCAAATCTTTGCAATTATGGTTCATTTTAAAGTCCACTACCACCAATTATAGAATTGATTTTGGCACTTGCCAACCAAAGTAAGGGACACAAAATTATATACTTCTGACCCACTGCTCTGTGAGCTACAATGTGCCTAAAAGGGGCTTCAGTTTGTGTTCTTATTACATCATGAACGGTTTCTATATTTAAAAAATTGCATCTTTTATTTTTTGACTAAGCATTTTCATTATTATTTAATCTTTTATTGTAGCATGGGATTCAGCGTTGGAGAGCTGGAACCCCCCTTTATCTGCCCTGCACCCCTCAAAAAAATTCTCTGAAAGCACCTTGGAAGAAGACCTACAGTTTTGTGCAGCCACCAATAATACAGTATTGGAACCCAGCCTATATCCTTAGGGATAATGTACTTAATGGTTTACAACTATCCAGTTCTAATTCCTTTTGGGGAATTCCAGACTACAATGAATGTGTCACAGTCAAGATGGAAGGATTAAAATCACATGGTTATGGTGACATCACTGCAAGTTCCATTTCTTCATGCTATAACTTGGAAGACGAGCAGTTCACCTAACATCACCTAAAAAGACCCAGTTTAAATGACATCTAGTGGCAGCAGGCCAGTATAATGGGACATCACTGTACAACTTCCAACTAGCTAATCTGGTTATCTGAGGACATTGAATGTGTCTTCTGTTTAAATCTGGGTGTAACAAATACTAAATACCATAAACATTTAAGGACAGCCTTAGCAATTCATTGTAAAGGTAATTTATTTTCTTTATTACAGGTACTTATATAGTAGTATATGTGGGATAAACTGTTGATCAGCAACCTACATATTGTTTTCAAATGTATTGCTATTCAGATACTATATAGTTCATGCACAATATTCTCCAGGAAAGAGTTGTATAAACAAATAAAACTAGACTGTGTAATAAAGATATAAGAGCTGGACTGCATATTTATAGGAGGTTTTGCATGACCTGAGGCCACTGCTTATGGCAACGTTCAGTAGGAAGCGGTTATCCTGTCATTCATGTGATTTTCCCTTTATACTTGATACAGAGATCTTAAGTAAAAGCCATTTCAAAAATATACCTTACAGCAGCAACAAGGCCTTGACACACACATCTGCAGTTTCCAAGACTTGTATTTCAAATAATAATTACACTAATTACAAAAGTTAAAAAATCTTTTCTGAGCTGCACTTTTCAACTAAGAGAGAGCAATTCAGGGGAACCATACAGCTTCACACAAATCCATCGATGGAAACCAAGAAGCCATTTATTCTGAATATAACAAAACAGTCATTTAAAAAAGAAAGGTGTCTTATACAGCAGATGGGAATGGAGTTTAATGAGTAGATTGATTCTGGTTACTCTTGTTGTCAGTCTCGAAAGTCTTTGTATGGTCTTTGCAGAAGCCTTGGATGTAGAAAATGTCCAGAAGGCCCAGCTACAACGCTGTGGTAAACCAAGAGAATAAAGCAATTTGACAATGAATGAATATTTTCATAATCAATTAGTTGGCCGATTCATTTCTTGGTCAAGCTTTTGGACATTTTTCACAGGTAAATGCTGCTGTCTCATCTCCACCTTAAACTGTCTTACTGCTATACACTGCCTTTCTGCAAAACTCAGGATAATTAATCTATATCTTTTTGTCTGTTTATGTTGATTGATTCCCACCTCCTTTTTGCCTCTCTGTAATCAGAGAATCAATCATCTTTTATGACCCTGGCCTGTGTATGTGGCTGGTCTGGCTTTGATCAATCTCCCCCCCAACTCCTGTGTTCCTTATCAGTTCCTAATTGGGGCAGAGAAGCATTGCTCATTTGATCATCTCCCTATACATTTAGACCAGCTTATGGGGGAGGTCACAGATGGGGGTAGGGGGGTGTACAGTCACAGACAGGGGTATTGTCCTGCAGTGCATTTTCTGCTGGAGTGCAAAACAGCAGTTGAACACAGCTGCAGTTCAGTTTTGGGCATCAAGTCACAAAAAGAACATTGGAGAACTGGAGAAAGTACAGAGAAGGGCAACCAAACTGATATGAGGCACGGAGGAGCTCAGCTATGAGGAAAGATTAGAGGAACTGAATTTATTCTCTTGAGAAGAGGAGATTAAGGGGGGATATGATCAACATGTATAAATACATCAGTGGTTCATATAGTGAACTCGGTGTAGAGCTATTCACCCTGAGGTCATCACAGTGGACAAGGGGGCACTTAAAGTCTGGAGGAAAAGAAATTTAATCTCCAAACACGGAAAGGTTTCTTCACAGTGAGAGCTGTGAAAATGCGAGAGCTGGTTCTGGCCAGATCAGTGGATTGCTTTAAAAAAGGCCTGGATACACAGAATATAACTGGATACTAATATTTGTAGGTAAAGTTGATCCATGGAGTATCTGATTGCCTCTTGGGGGATCAGGAAGGAATTTTTTTTTCTACAGGAGCAAGTTGAATCATGCTTTGCTGGGTTTTTTTGCATTCCTCTGGATCAACTGTGTGTGTGTAGGATTATAACTTTTTTTTTTAATGGTTGAACTGGATGAACTTTTGTCTTTTTTCAGCCAGGCCAACTACTGTAACTATGTAATTTTGGATGGACTGCAAGCAAAACGCCCTGGGAAAACTCTCCCACAAGTCTGATTCCCACTCCATCTATCTTTTAATATGCCACTCTACTCCTCTTTTTCCTATTACTATCCTCTGTTCTCAAAATCTCATTTCTTTACCCCCTGCTCCACCCCAAAGCTTCTACATATTCTTACTTCTACCATCTCCCTACTACTGCTCTCATCACCTCCTGCTAATACTTAACTCACCTGCTGACCCAAACACAGAACAGGAAGGCATGTGCACTTGTATACATCCCGCTCCCATCTTACTTTCCTCACCCTCCTTCTCCTACCCTCTGGGGATATCTCTCCAAACCCTGGTTCTCCAGTATCTCACCCCCACACCAGGCTTCCTCCTTCCTCCAGGAATAGCCACAATCAACTCAATTTAATCTCAACCCCCATGCTCCTAAAAACCACCCTCCCTTTTTTATGTGCACTCTGGAATGCCTGCTCTCTCTGTAATAAGCTCACCTCTGTCCATGACCTTTTTGTCTCCCACTCCCTTAACCTACTAGCAATTACAGAAACCTGGCCAAGCATCAGATTCTGCTTCTCCTGCAGCACTTTCCTATGGAGGCGTTCACTGGACTTACTCACCCCGACCCAGTGGCCGGAAGTAGGTGGAGTTGGTTTGTTTCTATCCCCACTGAGCACCTTTCAAGTCCTCCCTACCCCTCCCTCTCTATCTTCCTGTTCTTTTGAGACTCACTGCATTCGACTGTTTTCTCCTATTTCTCTGAGGATTGCAGTGATCTATCCGCCTCCTGGACCGGAGTGGCGTTTTCTTGATGACTTCTATGCTTGGCTATCCTACCTTCTCTCCTCTGAAATACCCACTATCATTCTTGAAGATTTTAACATCCCCATTATTGTGAACAACACAGCTACATCCCAGTTCACCCTAACCTCCTCTTTTGCCTTAACACAATGGACACAGTCCTCCACTCACTTTGATGGGAATACATTAGACCTTGTTTTCTCCCATCTTTGCACTCCCTACAACCTCACAAACACCCCCTTTCCTCTCTCTGATCACAATCTCATCACCTTCACAGTGTCCTCATCTTCAAACACCTATCCATCCAAGCTGCAAACAATTACCTGCAGAAACCTTCACAACATTTAACCCCTTTTCTTTTCCACTCTGCAACTGACCGCCTCTATGACAGAATATCTCCCCTTTCCTGCCCTTACCTGGTTCTTTCTACAACAGTTCGCTTTCATCCATGCTAGACTCTCTTGCACCTCTAACTACAATAAGTATCAGGGCCTGACCATTATAACCGTGGCAGACTGATGACACCAGAAATCTTAAGAGACATAGTTGTGTACTGAAGTGACTGTGGCGTAAAATCAAATCCAAGCAAGAATTCACCCTATATAAATCTGCTTTCTTAAAATACAATTCCTCCCTCCATGCTGCCAAACAAGCCTACTTTGTCATTCTTGCCATCCAGTCCTCGTGGTCTTTTCTCTACTTTTAACGCTCTACTTTCTCCACCTCCACCCAGTAACTCACTCACTGCTTATGAGATTGTCTATCATTTCAAAAACAAGGATTGATGCAATTCATAGGGGCATCTCCACTACACAGACATCTATCTCACTTAGCATACCTTATACTAAACCTCCCTCAACACTTTCCTCTTTTGACCTTGCTACTACTGAAGAGGTCACTAAAGTTTTCTCAGAAGCCCGCCTCACTACCTGCCCCCTGGATCCTGTCCCCTCACAACTACTATGGTCACCCTCTTCTTCTATCCTATGCTCCCTTACTCACTTCTTCAATCTCTCCCTCTCTACTGGCACCTTCCCCTCTAAAGCATGCACAGATCACTCCCATACTTTAAAAGCCCTCACTGGACCCCACCAACCTAAACAACTTAAGACTTATCTCCCTGCTCCCGTTTATCTAAAAACACTCAGTCTACAATCGCCTGTGCGCCTGCCTCACTGACAAGAACATTCTTGACCCTTTAAAGTTTGGCTTTCGCTCACTACACTCCACTGAAACTGCCCTACCAAAACTCAGTAGTGATTTACTAACTACAAAAACCAATGGACGCTACTCCATACTCTTACTACTTTACCTCTCTGTGGCTTTTGATACTGTTGACCATCCCCTCCTCCTCCACTCTTGGCCTCAGACTCTGCTCTCTCCTGGCTCTCCACCTACCTATCGCAGCGCTCCTTCAGCGTTACCTATAACTCTGTCTCCTCCACTCCACTTTCTGTAGGGGTCCCTCAAGCTTCTGTCCTTGGACCCCTTCTCTTCTCCATCTACACCTCCTCCCTTGGTCATTTGATAAACTCCTATGGCTTTAAGTACCATCTCTATGCTGATTACACACAAATCTATCTTTCTACTCCTCACCTCACCCCTTCAGTCTCCTCTCGCATTACTAACCTACTAAGTGACATATCAGCATGGATGTCACTCCACTTCCTCAAACTAAATCTTTCTGAAATGGATCTCATACTATTCCCTCCAGCCCGTGCCCCCCTCCCCTGACTTGTCCATCAACATCAATAATACAACCATTAGTCCCTCCCCTTATTCACTCCCTTGTTATCTCTCGCCTTGACTATTGTAACTCCCTCCTCGTTGGCCTACCTAATTGCAGGCTATCCTCTCTTCAGTATATCATGAATGCTGCTGCCAGACTCATCCACCTTAGCAACCATTCCATATCTGCCATCCCTCTCTGCCAATCCCTCCACTGGCATCCCATTACCCAACAAATATAATTCAAAACATGAACAATAACATATAAAGCCATTTATAACTCTGCCCCAAATTACATCACCAATCTTGCCTCCAAATATCACCCAAACCGTCCTGTCTGCTCCCCCACGACATCCTGCTCTCTAGCTCCTTTGTTTCCTCCTCCCATGCTCGTCTCCAGGACCTCTCCAGAGCCTCCCCCCATCCTCTGGAACTCTCTACTCCAATCTATCCAACTATCGCCTACTCTGCCCATTTTTAGGTGATCTCTGAAAACCTCTCTCTTTGGGGAAGCCTATCTGGCCTTCAACGAATAACCGAATCTCTTATTTCTCCCATCAGTTCATCCCCCACAGTTATTACCTTTTCTACCACCAACCCCTCCCTCTTTGATTGTAAGCTCCAAGGAGCAGGGCCCTCCTAACCCTCTTGTATTGAACTGTATCATTGCTGTATTGTCTCCCTTTTATTGTAAAGCGCTGAGCAAAATGTTGGTGCTATATAAATCTTGTATAATAATAATAATAATAAATCGACTAATTGGATAAAAAAAATGAAGTTAATTTGTAAAGTTTAAAAGAGATATGCTTGAATATCTATATGCAGTGGTAAATATAAATGGTCAGCTATATGGTTAGGGAACAAAATATCCAATTCACTTTCAGATTAACAAGATATACAGTATATACATGTAGAGGTTGAATCTGGTACATATCATTAGACTCAAAGATCAAAATCTTTATTAACCACTTGCCCTCCTGAGGATTTACCCCACTTCGTGAACAGGCCATTTTTTGTGTCACGGTGCTGCGTCATGCAATGCTGCACCTAAATGAAATTTACGTCCTTTTTTTCTCCACAAATTGAGCTGTTGGTGGTATTTGATCGCATGTGCGTTTTTAATTTTTTGCGCTATAAAAAAAATGGCTGACAATTTTGAGGGAAAAAAAAAAAAGATTTTGCTATTAAACATGTCCAGTAAAAAAATTTTAAAAATCTAAATACATTTAGGCTAAAATGTATTCTACTACATGTCTTTGCTAAGAAAAAAATCCCAATACATGTAAATTAAAGTTTACGTGAAAGGTATAGCATTTACAAATGGCAGTATATATACTGGGATTTTTAATTTTTTTAATTTTTTTTGTTTTTACTAGTAACGGCGGCAATCAGCGACTTATAGCGCGACTGTGGCAGGCATTCTGACACTAGGGGGAACTGACTTGGTGTCTAAAAAAAAAGTACTGACACTGTACTAATGCCACTGGGCAGAAAGGGGTTAACATAACGGGTGATCAAAAAATTAACTGTGAGCTGGGTGTGTTTTACTATGGGGTGGTGTCTGTGTGCTTCACTGTAAGCACACTGCTTTGGATGGCTGTGCTGTGCACAGCCATCCAAAGCAGTGTGCCTGAGCTGACAGGGAAGAGAACTTTTAGTAAACAAAACAGTTCTCCTCCCTGTTGGAGATCTTTGGTAATCACCGGCCGGGAGCTGGTGATTGAGAGCCGCGGTCGCGATGGATACAGTGTGGATCGGCCCTGCATCCTGCTCCCTCCGCACAGGGTGGGATTGACAGCAGCAGGTGCCAATGGCTCCCGCTGCTGCATCTGAGTCCTGTGAATAGAGGGAGAGAAAGGAGCGCTGAATCAAGATCGGGGTCAGGTAAGTGTACGGGGGGCAAAGCTGATCAAAGAAGGTTGTTTACCTTAGTGCATAGAATACATTAAAATCACTTATTTCTCCAACTAATCGGCTGACCAGGTAATCGATAATTAAAATAGTTGACAACTATTTCTGTTCTAGATTATATTTGATCATGTTGATTAGTTTTTTCAGCCCTAAATGCAATTGGTTAAAGGTGTGCACATGTCTGTCTCATCTCAAGAGAGGATACAATTGTTTGCAGTTGGTTTCTCAAGGGCTGGGACATATCAGACCAGGCAAATTACGTGGCTTTTTGTGCCTACTGCAATACTTACCAATGTCAATCAGAAGAATGGGGATGGGTGTGTTTGGGATAACCTTGCTTCTTTGCCTAGGGCACCATTTGCCCTATAATCCCTCTCTGAGGCCTTTTCATAGTTGCCAGTTACTGTGGTGGATAACCTGCAAGCTATGCCTGAGGAACTGATGCAATGGAATAGACCAAGAGGTAAAAAAGAGAAGCTGCAGGCAGACACTGCAGTCTATGTAGAGGTACAAGTGGCACAGCAACCAAGCAGTTTTGTGTAAGTAGCAGGGAAACTGCTACAACTTCAGACTTCGAGCTGCCGGATATGTTTGAGACTCACAACAATAAAAGGCAGTAGGAAATCACTCTAATGTATACTTTCAAAAGGTAATATTGTTTTTTATTCCTGACACACCTTTGACACATCTCCCAGGTAGATAGAGCTCAGTTTTATTTCAAGAGGCAGTAGGCAATCACATTATACAGACACATGGCCCTTAGGAGTCATACAAACACCATCTTCATTACTAACATCAGTGATACAAATACCATCAAAATTATTTCGGTTATGTGAAAATACTTACAATGTTAGCTTTGCACTCATGTCCCCTGCAGAGCTCTGTGTACGAGTTGTAACGTACATATATGACCCAACTGCTTATGAACACTGCCAGCCATGAGAAAAAGAGGTATTTAATCCGCATATAAGACAAGCGAGCCTGCAAACGCACAGAAGGCTTTGGTTACAATAGTTACAAAGATATAATTTAAATAAAGTAACAACATGTTCAAGTTGTAACCCTTTAATAAGGAAATACATGAATAGCCTTTTTCTAAAATTAAAATAAAGGCCCATTCACACTGCTCGCACACTGAATGTACAGTATAAACAAAAAAACATACAATTTTCTATTTGACTGGTGTTCAATTAAAAATAAATAGCGTTACTGTAGATAAAAAGTGTACATTTTATTCTGTAATCTGTCCTGTTTAAAATAACACTAAAATTACGATTCTGGTACAAAGCATTTGAAAGTTATTTACAGTTAAAATAAAGTTGTTTTTTCCCAACGTTGCACTTTTTTTTTTAATTAAATGTGACATTAAAAAAAGTTAAACAAAACAATTTAAAGAAAAAAAAAATTAAAAAAACTAATGGTTAAGGGCCGGTTCACACCATGCCCGACGCTGAATGGGCTCAAATCGCACCATGCGAAAAGTAGTACATGCGCTACTTTTTAAAGTGCACTGTAATTGGAAGGCATGTTACAAAAGTACCATGCAGTCCAGTGCGGGCAGGTGTGGGCAAACGCAACCTGCGTTTGGTTTGTCGGTAACATTTTACTAACACCCACTGCAGATTGCAAAAGCAATGTGTTTTGTATGCGGCTTGAATCACACAGAAATAGCAGGAAAATAGTTGGAGAGTAGCAGATCAAAGAGTTAATTAGGGCTGATTAGGGTAAACTAAAGCCGTAGAATTTTGTTAGAATTTTTTTCCTTTTACAATGTTTGTTTAATTTTCTATTTGTTAGTGGGTTTTGGTCGGGAAATTACATGCATTTCAAAAATTGAATATTAAAAACAAACAAAATTTTGAAGTATTTTTGAATTACATGCGTCCAGTGATTAAATGTACAAAACAATATTTGCATGAAAATTCTTTTGAAATACTACTTGTGTATAGCCATTTTAAAGGTTAATAAGGGGTTAAACAAATACTATATATATATATATAAAACACAAACTACCTTTTTTTGCTTCTTCGATTACTTTAAGACCAAGTTCACACTTAAATCGTTAGTAAATCACATAAAAAAACAAAAACAAAAAACATTCCCTGCAAGGCAATGGCATAATGTGGTAGTATGCAGCGCATACTAGCAAATTATGTGAAACATACCTTAAAACGAAGCCCTCCAGCAGTGCGTTATCACCGCTGTAAAGGCTACCTGTCTGATTGGCTGAACCTCGATGACGTCACTCCTGTGAATGGGAGTCACGGGCCATGGCACACAGTTCTGAAGGAACAGCACGGGTATGTCGTTCCTTCAGAGTGCATGCGCCGCACCAACTAATAAAAAAACTGAGCATCTCCTACACGGTGCACGTTTAGGAAATACTCTTTTTATTATAAGCTTACCTGTAGGTAAAAAGTAACAAAATGGGTTTACTACCACTCTAACGCATCAAAAAAATGCACCCCTTTTAGGGAGCAGACACACCCCAAACAGCTGTTGTGTAAACAGGACCTAACAGATATAATCTGCAGATCAAAGTTCATCCCTTTGAGCTGCAGAAGAATGAAAGAGTAGATAAAAAAGTAACAATGTTGGCATAGTAAAGTGCTATGGACTTGTTCACACTAGTTGAGTGGCAGTAAAACCCTGCAGTTCAGCCTCATTTTTACCCCAACTGTTCCCCCTCTTTAGTTGCAAAGACAGTGACTGAGGGTGTACACATGCCATGACCCACCAAACCCAACTCATTCAAGTGAACGGGGCATCTCCACAAGCACCCAACAACTACATGGAATGCACACGGTTGTGGCGCGCTAGTGTGGGGTTCAATGAATTAAGCAGGCGGTCAGTAGAAGGTACAATGCTTCCTCACCATCTGATAAACACTCTCTGAAGAATGATCTGAATGTGGATCGCTCTTCAGAGATCAAAGCATATGTGAATGAGCCCTCAGTTTATATGTTTCTTTCTGTGTCCTGTTGGGGATAATTCCCTCCACTTCCTGTCCCAGGGATGCAAGTAGAAGGAAGAGGAATTCCCCTCTTAAAAAGTAGATACTGAAACAACTGTCCCTTTACTCCTGTTCTGGTGACAACTCAAAATGTTGTCTCTCAGTGATCATGTGCACTAGGATGAATTTACTTAGCAGAGACAGAGACAGCGATAATAACCTAACAGAGGTTTTCATCTTGTCTATCCAAAGCTAAAGTATTGACAATCTATGGATACTTTAAAGTGTTACTAAACCAACAATAATAAAATCAGTCTGCATATGCAGTAAAGCATTCTTGTTGTACTCACTGTAGAACCCAAGGGGTTAATCCTCTGCATTGTGGAAATAGGCCATTTGATCCTGTTTTCTCTGCCCCTCCTCTTGTTCAAATGTCCACCTGATAAAACAGACTGAACCCGTAGCCACATGCTCAGTTTAGTGTGTATTGCTAGAGAGGTTTATTATTTTTGGGAGAGTGTATGTGATCAGCTCAGGGCCAATCAGCACTGTCCAGACAGAGGGTCAGGGGTTTTGCATCCTCCTAGAGCAGAAAGAAAAAACTCCTTCTACAAGCTTTAACCAGTGCTCTGCTGAAGTCACATGACTGCTCTAACTGCTGATGAGAAAAGGTATTTAGCAGTTTATATTTACTAAAATAATTGCATTTACATTTTGTGTGTACTGTGGGAGACCAGATGGAGTGAATGCAGGGTCCTGGGTTTAGTAACATTTTAAATTCTGCAAGGCAACACTTTACATGCATTTGGAAGCTGGCGGCATATTGCGGTAATGAAAGTAATAGGCAATCAGATAAATGTGACAAAACTTTTCCTTGGGTCAAACCACTTAACTCCTGGCTTTTACTGTTTATTCGTCTGTCAGTTTTTGGGATGCCATGAACCCTCTGTTGCATGTTAAAAAAAATGTAATCTGCGTGAAACAGCTGCAGCTGGTCATAAATGACGACCAAGATCATCCGAGTTATGAAGGAAAGTCTGGAGTGTGTCAGTGTACACAGAAGACACAGTGGAGAAACGTGGTATGTGGAGACAAAGTAGAGTGAGCTGTCTCCACAAAGGCCAGCTAGCAGGGAGAGGCTGTTTAGAACCTAGCCAGCTAGCTACTTGATGAACTGCAGATGATGTAACAAGCCAGACTATTTAATGAGGAACATTAAGCCAACAAAAGGATGAAGAAACTACGGGGAAGACAAAGGTTATGTTCTTAAAGCGGAACTACACTGCATCTGTAGACCACAAACCAAAAATGATTTTTAATTCTTTTTTAATATTTAAAGCAAACTCATTTATCCATCCATGTCTCCTTGATTTATTTTGCCAAGAAATTACTTTGAAAAACATCCCCTAGCATTTCTGGCTGTTGGCATCATGGTTGGGGCCAGGGGCGGACTGACAACTCATGGGGCCCCCGGGCAATAGGGGATCATGGGGCTCCTGTGTCCTTGCCCAAACTCAAAAAAGCCTATGAAAAAGGTACCAGGGGCATCTCATGGGGCCCCCTACTGACCCCAGGCCCTCAGGCAGTGCCGAGTTTACAAATGGTCAGTCCGCCCCTGGTTGAGGCAGAGGATTCATGTAGTTGTTACTGTATTTTCCAGCGTATAAGACAACTTTTTATACTTAAAAACAAACCCCAAAAATCAGGGGTCATCTTATACGCGGGGTATACAATGTGAACCTTTAGTTCGTTTGGGCCAAGCTGGCTCAAAACAAACATCCCTAATTTGTCAGCCCGCTGCATGTGCGGTAATACTGTATGGGCGGCAGCTTCGGCTATATACAGTATACCGCGCTGAGCCAATCACGGCAATCGATGTATTCTATTAATGAATACAGGGCCTGCTCGGATTGGCTGAGGTTGTGACATCATCAGCCCACCTCTCTGACTCAGCCAATCCGAGCAGGCTCTGTATTCATTAATAGAATACATTGCTCGCCGTGATTGGTTCAGTGCGGTATACTGTATGTAGCCAAAGCTACCGTACATACAGTATTACTGCACATCCAGCGGGCTGACAGATTACTGTAGGGACGTTCATTTTGAGCCAGCTTGGCTCAGCGCGGTATACTGTATGTAGTGGAAGCTACCATACATACAGTATTACTACACATCCAGCGGGCTGACAGATTAGGCACGTTCGTTTAGAGCCAGCTTGGCTCAGCGCGGTATACTGTATTCCAACAACAAACAAAATGAAACCAGCGCTCAAGTCCTCATGCAGACTAAAGGATATTTAGAATGCCGAACGAAGAGGTGCTGCCCTTCAAAGATGGGGAAATCTGGATACTGGTAGACAAAAGCAGACAAGGGCGCACTCTCATCGTGCATTACCATGGTACACCACATATTTATTGTGTAAAAAAAAAAATATATATATAGATATATACTCACAAAGAAAAAGGAAATAAAAGCAGGATGAGTGGTCCGCAATAGCAGTCAATGCAATACTGTGCCCTTAATAGGGATAAGCTGACGCGTTTCGGGAAACGAACCCCCTTCTGCTCTGTACCACAGTAATGCACGATGAGAGTGCGCTCTTGTCTGCTTTTGTCTACCAGCGGTATACTGTATATTTACTATATGCAGCCGAAGCTACCGTAGATACAGTATTACCGCACATACAGCGGGCTGACAGATTAGGGATGTTTGTTTTGAGCCAGATTGGCTCAGTGCAGTATACTGTATATATACTGTATGGAGCCGAAGCTACCATAGATACAGTATTACCGCACATCCAGCGGGCTGACAGATTAGGGATGTTCGTTTTGAGCCAGCTTGGCTCAGCGCAGTATACTGTATATATACTATATGCAGCCGAAGCTATCATAGATACAGTATTATCGCACATCCAGCAGGTTGACAGATTAGTGGGTGTATATTTAATCAAATCTGATGTCTATTCAAATATGATGTTTTTAAATGGCGTTACCTTGGAAGGGGGGTAGTCTTATACGGCGAGTATAGCCCAAAACCTGTGTTTTAACTGGAAAATTAGGGGGTCGTCTTATACACCCAGTCGCTTTATATGCCGGCAAATACGGTACTTCCTGGAATCCATTTGCATTCAGCCCAGGCATGCAGAAAGGTGGGTGTGCTTAGCTGGGAAAACCCATCCTTCTCTCCTGAAGACTCCTGGGATGTATGACATCATTTTCCTAGGCCAGGGGTGGGCAAATGTGGCCCTCCAGCTGTTGTAGAACTACAAGTCCCATGAGGCATTGCAAAACTGACAGTTACAAGCATGAATCTCAAAGGCATGCCATCAGTGGCAAGGAGTTCAGAACTACAATCTGCCACAATGACAGCTGTTACTTGTAGTTCATTCATTCACAAGACTCAAATGAATGACACAGATGTAGGGGTGACGGCCCCACACAGCCACGCTGCTTTCAAATTGTGACGGCGGGCACGGGGAGAGAATCCCGCACCTGCTATCACAATGAGGGGAGGGGATCGGCAGTGTGGTTGGAGGTTGCCACAGAGGTTACATGTTACACCCTAAATATATTCAGAAACATTAGCTTATTCTTTAAAGTTCTTCATGTGCTTGCTTGGGCTTAGCAAACTTAGTTAAACCATTAAATTCACAGATAAAATATACAAGGACAGCTCTTTTACCAGTCAAAGGATGTGTATGTCTGACCATCCATTCTACAGAGCTGCACGGCACTGTCATACTGCACATCCCTGTTTGGCAGGGTGAAAGACCTGATTTGTTTGCCTTTTCCACTAAGTAATACTTACAGGTCTTGTCATTCCCCCAGCTTTTGATTGGGCAGTGAAAGGAAAAGCAGCATATGGACAAACGTATGTATGTCAGTTCTCTCTCTTCTCTAATCAGCATGCCCCTTCTTAACACATGTGTTCTGCATCACAGCTGATTGACTCCTTGTGCGGCTTCTCTCTCCCTGTCTAAGCTCTGTTGTACGACTTCAAGAGGAGTTCAGCTTTAACGCATTCCCCTTTCTTCCCACAATCCACCAAAAATATGCTTTCATAGAGAAGGGCAGGGTTAGAACATTTATAAAATTTTTCGCTGTCTTTGTGCGATGTCTCTCTGTTGTGTCAGGGCTCATGTACACTGCAGCTCCTAAACGGATATTCAGGAGCTGTTCAGAGTTTTTTTTTCAGAAGCCCCTGAACTCTCCCTAATGTTTTCCTATGTGTCCATGTACACATAGTCGTTTACAGGCCAGTTGAGTTTACAGT